>NW_016690375.1:1650600-1743999 GCF_001604755.1 Lepidothrix coronata
TGATTTGTTGCATCAGTAAGATTTCAGCACTTTTTGCCTCCTGTATTTACTGATTTGTTGCATCAGTAAGATTTCAGCACTTTTTGCCTGTCAAAATACTATTCCAAGTATTTCTGGAAAAGTCAGTCACTTTTACCAAAGAGAACTGAGAGAGACTAGGGCAGATTTCATTTAGTTGTATGATATGTGGGAAGATTTAGTTGAATTTTTTGGGCACTTCTTGACACAAAGTATCCTTTCAGAAAAAAAATGCAGAAACTGTGCTGTTGATCTTTGCAATTAAATGCTTCAGTCAGAAACAGCCTTCACCTTTGAGATGCACTTCTCAGATGCTCAGTGTTGGGGGTGCCCCTAGCATGGTTCCTCCTTCCCCTTCTCTTTAGCCACTGTTTGTCCTAGGCAGCACATGCTGTATTTACATGGGAGGCTTTGTAAAAAGTAAACAGTCTTAGAATCACTTAATGAATCTCAAAGCAGGTGAGCACAGAGAAACTCTTGGGGGACGTAATTTGCTTTTTTCTGTCTGCAAGATACTAACTTCAATGTACTTGTTATGACCAAGTTGACCCATTGCTGGGCTCATGCACTGTTTGATCCTATGACACAGGCTGCAGTAGTTAGTTTTATCAAAGTAAACTAATGTTAAACACAGAATATTCCCGAGTCCATACGACTTGGCTCATGTTTTGGTGTTCTGCTATGTTAACAATAAATCAATCTGTTTGTTATGAGAATCATATTCAAACCTTATCTCGTTAACTCTGAAAAGTTAATTGAAAAAATCATAATTATTCCCCACATAGAACTTTCTGGGGATGAAATAACAGTAAGGAGGAAAAGAAAAAAAGAAGGAAAAAATTTAAAATTGCTGTAAAATGATGCTGTTAATGCCATAATATTAATTTCCTTTGTATCTGAAAAGGGGCTCAATGCCTCTGCAAAATGACATAGAGATTCATAATTTTTGTCTTTTTCCTGTGCTTTTGGAGAGTTGGCAAGGGATGGAGAAAGCTGCATGATTTTTAAAAATTGCAATTGAAAACTTGACCCAAATTTTCCAGACAGTGGAAGGTTTGAGCAAAATCATGTTGAAGGAGAGACAGTGCGGATTTGAAAGAACAGTATTGATGGAAAGAGAAAGCAGTGCTAGATTCAGTAGAGAAAAGATTGCAGACTTCATAGCTTAAAAGCTTACACTGACTTCTTAGTTTCCACTGCATTCTCCCCACTATCAGTGCTTTCTTTGCTCCTTTCTTATCCACATCCTAAAACTCAGTTTTAAAGAGAACCCTAAATGAGTCGTCCTCTGTTTCTTTCCCTTCATCCCACTCCTGTTTGTTGTTCTACCATTAGTTTAAAAAAAAAAAACAAAACAACAAACAGAATAGAGAGGGATTAGAGAAATTAATCATGAAATTGGAAATTTATAAATTAAATGAAGCTATGGTTATGAATAGTATAACTGCAGTTGTGTAAGAGTAAGGAAATAATTTCTCTCTTAAATAAAAATACAAAATTAAACCATTAGATATTTTATTTCCTCCTGGATTTGACAGTGACTAGGACTTTCCGTGTTGGACCAGTTCTGCTCTCATTCACCCTAGTTACTCTCCTACCATCATTATTTGCTGTAGCTAGCAGAAACCAGCTGTCAAAATGAGCTAGCCCATGCAACAATCTTTCCACAATGTACTAGCATCTAATTTGGAGATTTGTTAAATAAATAATAATAAAAAAATCTACTAGTCCTACTGTAGAAATCTTGACTGAAAAAAATAAAAGAAACTAAATACCGTGGAGTTGACAGGTAGAAGTGGAATTAGATTCCTTATGGAAGGAATTAATTAATTTCTTTTTGAGACTAAGGGATGTCACTTTATATTTAGTTGGAAATAATGCTTCCAGTTCAAAGATAGCCTCTGACCTCTGGTTATAATATGTTAATGACATAAAATCACCCAGATGTAAATCATTTTAGAGATTGCATTTTCTGATCTGTGGTACGCTCTGCTAGTGTCAAGTAATAAAAACAAAAATCAGCTGTAGCTTTTTGTCCTGTATAGATTTGTGCACAGCACATCCAGTATTTTAATAAACGATAGCTAATGGATCAGAGAAGACCTCAGAAGTCTTGATATTTAATTTCAATACAAATCTGATTTGTATTGCATTCACAGTTTGCCATTATTTTAAATGAAATAAAATTAGTTTGTGTCATGAACATCATGTTCAAAATAAAGATCAAAACATACATTTGGTTTATGACATTTTGATTTTGATTTGCATGTCAACTTGACTACTGCATGTCGAGTTTTAGGGACACGTGGTTTTGGTACCTCACACCAAGGAGCTGCTTATGCTCTACAGAAAGAGATGCAAAACAGCAGCACTTGTGGTTTGTAAAAAATAGCTATTAATGAAATTGTACTGTGTGAATGTCTTATAGGCTGAAATCTTGATATAGCATCAGTTGTGTATTTGACACCTGTCCACACAGAAAGCAGGAAGATGCTTATTCTCTTTATAAGGGGTTCTAGCTGCATCTTTTATTTGTTATGTATTCAGGCTGGTCTTAGGCACATCTCACCTTCATCAGTTCGCAGCCTATTCTGAACAACCAGGCCAGATCCAACAGCTTCAGGCAGAATGTGATTATTCATTGTTTTTTCAAGTTAGGACCTGACTGTATTTCAAGGCTGGAGCTGATGGCAGCCATCATCCCCAGCCTGAACCACCTGTCCGTGTTCACATAAACAGCAGACACACTAGGAGGATTATGAGATTAATGTTTCTACCATGTGCTCTCTAATTCTTTAGTATTTATTTAAAACGTGCTAAGCAGTGTTTATTTTATGGTTGAACAGTTCTAGCAGTGCATTGGAAGTTGCATCTATTATTGGTTATTTAACCCCAACCATCATGGGAAATAGAGAGTGTCATACTTGTCAGAAAAGTACACCACCAAACATGGGACGGAGCACCAAACCTTTTTTTATTATTGTTGTTGTTATCAGTACGCTCTACATAGTCAATCTCAGAAGCCTTGATTAATGAGGGCAAGAGATAAGCTGTTGTGAACTGATGCTAGTAAAATGCTGGGGAATTCAGAATAGTGCATTCTCTGGTATTGCTTATTCCATTACAGCACACTGCTTGCCTGTTGGTTTTTACATTACCCATTTCCCAGTGATAGATTTTTAAAGTGACACAACGTATTCATTTCATATCATAAAGAGCTTAAATGCGTGCACAGAGATTATGCAATGAAAAGAAGCAGAGTCTCCTTACAAAAACAGTTGAATGCTGTAAATGTGGCTTTTCCCCTTCGATTAAAAATCACTTCATGAGGAATTGGTTATGTGCATTGTACAATTCCAAGATAGATCCTCTCTCTGCACAGGGAAACAAATGTGTATCAGACAGGAGGACAAATAATATTTTCTAAGATAAGTTGGGCGTTTATCAGAAAAAGCGATAGTTGTGAATTCTGATTTTTTTTTCCCTCTCAGTTACCATTGAAAGTCTATATGGTAAGAATTTCCATGAAGAATGGGGTACAAAGTGGGGAGGAAATAAACGAAGCTGTATTTATTATATGAGAATGTGCAATTCCCATATAGTCTTCAAAAAAAAAAGCAAAAAGCATGTCTAAAAAAAAAAAAATTACAGAAATTACCTGTTTCGTGCCATTGGCAGAAGAGGCATATCAGTGGCCTTCTGTGTACTAGATTTGATGTTGTTTCCAAAACCTTAAATAGAAAACCTTTTATTGGCACCATGTGTGTGTTCTTTAGTCTTTATATTTTACTTTCCATTAGATACCATGTTGGTACTCGTGAGAACTAGTTGTCAGCTGCTGATCAAGCTGCTGTTCCTGCTGTTCAGGAGCACCCCCTCTGCTTACTTATATACTTCTCAAATCTTTTGCGTTCTCCAGGAAGATGCGATATCTCTGGTCTCCAGGCTAGACCTGCTTTATGGTTTTTTTGTTATTTGGGCAGCAAACTTGCTTTATGTTCATTTGAGATTCTTCTCAGATTCAGTTAGTTTTCTGTTTAAGTTTTTTAAGTGAACTGATAGTTGTTTGTGTCAGTCTGAAGTGTGTATCTCCTTTTTATCAGCTTGGAAAGTATCTAACTCTTCCAGTTCAAATTACCAACAATGTTTGAAATAAGTTAAGGAAAAAAAGAAAAAATTGTTGCTTCTGCTCCTAAGGTGAGGCAGGTTTGCCGAAACAAAGTTTTCTGTAGGAATACTCCAGCCAGTTTTGGCAGTGTTAAGACTTCTCATCAAAAGTAAAGGCCCGAAAGTGCCAGAAAGCCAGGATGCAAATGCCCATCCTTCCTGATTCAAACCTTCATATTGAATATGCCACATTCCTGCTTTGTCTTCTTTGAAATCCTCTCATTTGTAAGTGTGCCACGTTGTATTACTAATTAACTACTCATTAGATCTGGTGTTTGAGCCTTGCAGTCCTGTGCTGTAGGTGAGTGACATTATTTAATGTTTCATTATTTGTGATAATGCCAGGCAGAGGTAAAAATCCATCCCTGCAGCAACACAGCAGCTAGGATGCTGTCCTCTCTTGAAGACGTAGCTTCAAGTGCAACCTAAATTGACTGCTCAGGACCTTGGCTTGGGATATATTGCAGGTGAGCGTGGATGATTGGCATTTCTGCTTAGCAGTATGGCTTTGCTCTTTATTTTATTCAAGAAAATACCTTTATGAATGCTTGGGAACTTCCATAGCCTTTTCATGCTGAGCAGTGGAGACTCTTACAGCACAAGAGTAGTGGGGCTTCGCTCGTCTCAAACTGCTAAGCCTCATTTATCAGCAAAGAGGATTTTCACTGAAAAACTGCTTGTGTCAAAATAACTCTGTATAAAGAGTAATAGTCTCAAATACTAAGATTTTTCCATCAAATAATTCTAAGGAACAAAAAGCCAATATGATAAATTAGATATATAACCTCTTTTATAGATATATATAATAGAGATCTATATAAACAATTCATAACACCTCTGAAGTTGAATAAAGAATAACACCCCGTGTAGCTTTCTTAAACCTCCCACAGTGCTCAGTAGAAGGCATATAATTCCCTTTCAGACTTTGTAGGAGAATTCAGCTGCATAGCAAACTGAGGGATTATTTATGAAAAACTTTAATTATGTGAGCAGTTCCTTATAGCTCTCCTTTATCTGTCTTGTTCTATTATCAGCAGAAGTTGCAAAATGTAATTCTCTACTTTTAAAGGAAATAGACTTGAAACATTATGTTCAGTTTCTTGAAAGAAAGCTAGGAGCTATTCCTTTTGTAGAGATCAGATTTGCTAATGGATGGGTGCTCCATTTTAGCCCCTTTTTAACTTGCACTGTGTATATACCTTGTTAGTAATACTATTTAAAGAAAGAACAAAGAGCCATCATTTGGATCTAGCTAAATAACTCTGGGAGTACTGGTGGGCATAGTGAGAGGTCCTGAATGATACATCACTTCCTTTGAGCCAAACTGCTACTGAAAATACAGGCAATAGTACTTAGCAGTATTTGAAGTAATCTCAGCAATTTTTTAGATTTATTTTTCTTTGTGTAGGCTTGGCATAAATTGCTCAGGAGAATGTGTCACACATGAAAGTGTCACTGAGGTGAAATGTAGAGAGGCAACTGCTGATTTGTGTTCTCTGGGATGTCAGAAAGCTGTCAATCGCCCATTAAGCAATTTTGTATTTAAATTTTTGTATTTGAAACAAAAGATCTTTGCAAGTTTTTGAAATGAAAAATGTTTTCTCCTTCTTGAGTGCCTCACTGAACTACAAGTACATAGTTGAAACTGATAGAGAGTTTGGAAACAGAGATTTAAATATATATGTCTGAGTATACATATGCAGAGACAAATCAAAGGGGAAAATAGGTAATGAAAATGAAGTACAAGTGAGTGTGACTTTTTAAATGTCACTGGACTATGCATACTTGCCATATTTTCTCCAATATTTCACTTTTCATAAGTCATATTGCTCTATATGTTATGTATTGCTTTATTTTAATGTTGCACATCTTGCACATTCAGAAAAGTGTCATACCCTTTTGCCATATTGAGAATGAAGATTCTTGAGGTGACGCAGTATCAAATGCTCATGGTGCTAAGAAAGAAAGGGGTATGAAATTAAGGGGTAGCGTGGTTTGATTTGGTTCACACAATGACACGTTGGATCAGTGGAACCACAGGACAAGTTTTGCATGTTTCATCTTGCAAGAGCCTGAGTCCTCCCATTCATAAAGAGCTAATAGGAATCAAGCAAATTTGAATGTCATTTAATTAAAATATAAAGATGAAAGGAATTATGAAATGTAAATAGCCTAATGAAGTGAAAACTGGAGAATATATCTTCTGAATTAATAAACTAAAAAAATTTTGAGAATTATTCTTTATGTACTGACTTAAGCCCTTAAATCATACTCATTTGAGTTGCTTAGCTTTGCTCAAAGATATGTTAATTCCAGTAAAAAATAACCTTCCTGTTATTATTATATTTTTAAACACTTCTGCATTGTTAGAAACCCTTTGCACATGAGATTCCCCGAAAGGAAAATAAGTGACTTTAGTATTTGAATCACCAATTAAATGAAAGAGGATAGGCGGAATTTCTCTGAGCAGCTTGGATTGAAAGGATCCTCTACATTTACAATATAACTTTAAGTCTTTGTGGCTGTGGAACTTCAGTACTAAAAATATTATGCAACATTTTAAAATATAAATTATTTATAGTAAAGGAAAGCTTTAATGTTTAATAGGAAAATTCCCATCATATTAGTTGCTCTTACATTTTTTAAAAATTGAGTTAATTCTGTATAGCATGGCATGCCTAAAAATAAGGCAGATCTTAAGGACATAATCTGTTGAATAAAGAAATTTTGGGTGATCATGGCAGAAAAACAAAGGATGTGCATGATGGTTTGCTGATGGAGTGCTAGTAATTGATTCTTTTGGCCTTCCTCCTTTCACGATCTGATCTGTGCATTGCTCTCTTGTTTTGCTCAGTTCTTTCTGCAACACCTCTTTATTCATATCTGTGCTACCACAGCTTTGCACAGAGAGAGCAGTTCCCCCAGCCTGTGCTCTGAGCTACCCCCAGGCTGTATGAATGTGGTAAGCACAGCCCTGAACCTGAGCTGGAACGCCCGGAGTGTTTGAACAGGTTATTTCCTCGGGCTCAGGCATTGCTAACTGCAGTCTTGCTCCTTTGGTCAGCTGTAAGTGCACACAAGGCAAGCGTGTGCCTATCTGAAAAACAGTCTGTTTTTCTGTGTGACTGTGTCATGTGTGGGTCGCTCTGAATTTGCTTCCTTGTCTTGAGTTTTATGCTGAGTGATTCTGGGTTCACTGACACAGACTTTGCATGCACATCATACACTCTGGCTCAAATTTTTTACAACTGGCATTAGGTGTGTATATGGTTGTTAGAATATATCTTTGTATTTGAAGACCTTTGCAATTCATAACTCTTGTAATCTGTTGGGATATTTTACAATTTATTCAACCTTATTAATCTTATTTCTTGAGAAATATTGCAAAAAATTCACAGTATTTTGAGATATTTTAGGTTTAACCTGAAAGATACTCCTAAAGAATTTCCAGTTCTAATTGGGGTCAATGTGTAAGCTTATTTATTCTTCTGCAGCATGTGTGTGTCTGGTTATGCCTAATTTCAGGCATCTAATAAATTAATATTGAGAAATACATTCCCTTGGTTATGATCTGCTTGCAGATAAGCTCAGTAGACTTCTTTAGCTTTTTTTTTAACCACAACAATAAACATTTAATCTTTCAATCAGCCATAAGAGCTATTGTCTGCATGCTCATCTATGTCTTATTGTTGCAAAGATTGCTTCAGTTTTAAAATGCCAAGTGACCGTATCATTGTGGTGATTTGCAACAGAATTATGGAGTAAATGTTTAAGGTGGAGCACAGTATTACACTTTTTGTACATAATGTTAGACAGCTTACCTAAGTGATTTATGAAAGGTATTTTTGCAATAAAATTTTGAAATAAAATAGTAACTAGGTGCAACACTGGATGCTAAGTAGTAATTATGTAATATCTTAGAAATCTATAATCATATACTGAAGAGGCTGCAGTAGCTGCAGGTTTTGAGAGATTGTGCAGAGTGACAGTGGGGAAGTCTAAATGGTCAGGTGAACACTGGGCAATGTTAATCTTGCTATGAAGTTATACTAATAGGGAATCAAACTGTTACAGTGAGCCAGTGAGCCTGGTAAACTGATGATATTGTTAAAACACCTCGGAATTTGTGAAGTCCTGGCTCACCGCTTGTGACTGTCTGCATTTTTCCCATGGGTTTTAAAAGAAGATGACAGGGGGAAATCTTCTGTTCCAGACAGTCTATTTCACCTTTCCTCTCTGGGAAATGTAGATGGCTCAGGATAGGATCTTTAAAACATAACATAGTCTTCTGACTTCATAGTTTGAGGCCAAAACCAATGGCCTTTGTTTCTAGTGGTGGGTGAACGGAGGGGCTGGCAAAATGTCTATAACAGGAACCCTGAGGTGATAAATCCTTTTGAATGTCTGGAAATTTATTCAGGTGATTGTTTTTAAATTTATAAGTGTTAGATCATTAACACTGAGATTAGTAATATGATCTTTGTCACTTTAGCGTGGGATGTATCCCAAATGTTAATGAATGCACCTATATAGCATATTAGGAAATAAAAAAATTATCTCCAGTTTGCAGACACAAAATAAATATTGAGTATTGCTACATTCCCAGATCTGCCAAAGACATTAGAGAAATTTTGTCTAATTTGCCTAAAGTGAAAGAAATAGAAAATATTTGACAAGGCTGGGAATTGAACCCACAACATTTGTGTTTTGAGGAGGACCTTACCTCTGTCTTCCTCAATTAGTTTTGATAATTATAAAAGCATCCTGTCCTCCCACAGAAGACTCAATGCTTTTCATCTAGAGGTATCAGAGAGTATTTAACATTGCTAATGTGAATTCTAATTCATGTAAATTACTTCAGAAGTGTGGCACATTTCTACCCAAACACTTTTTATTTCACCGAGTACTTAGCATTTAGTTAGTCTGTGGAGGATGATGCATACTAAAACATGCCTGACATAATATAAAAATGGCAGTATTTTGTGGAAGTGTTACAGGAATAATACATAGATAATAGTGCTCTGGTGATAGTGATACATAACAGCCACTTGCTTTTCTTCTAGTGAAGTCAATACAAGCTAAACATGTTCATTTTATGGTACTAAAAACTCAAAAGACCCCATGATTATTTTAGTCCTTTTCTTCCTATTTTCCATATACTTCTAGTTGGTAAATGGTATGTTAGCTTCATTCAGAGGATTCCCCAGTCCCTATCCAAAAGAGGAAGCAAGGATGTAATCAGCCTTGGCCTCATTAAAATCTTTCTAATGTAATCTGTTGTTCTCAAAAAGCTTAGCCTCAAATCTACCAAATGTATTTTAATTATGTTTTAGATGGATTGTGTCTGGAACCATGTGGTTGCTGAAGCAAATTAATCCATTACATCAGCCAGTTCAAATTCTTTGTCTGTAAGAGAATATTTACAAAAGATTTACAGACTAGCTGAAGACATTCAATACAGCTTTTTGAACAGTGGTTTCTTATTCTTCATCTTTTTGTACCCACTCTATGCATGGATTCTATTAAAAAATGAAAAAATACAATGTATGTTTCAGTGTGATGCGTATTTTTAGCTCACAGAAGTAGATACCAGGAATGACACTTAACACTGGTGCACTCAGCAGTGAAGCTATATTAATTTATCTCATTCTATCTAAAATTTGTATCACTTGTATTAGAATTGCTGCAATTAGGAATTTATTACTGAAAGCATGCAATAAACAGGAGATGCAGTAGATGATGCTAAATAGAAAAATAAATTTTCAATTAAAGTGTGCTATTCTGGAAAATTTAATTTTCCATGGCAAATGGTCACATCCTGTTTAATAAACAAACACCAAACAACCTGGGAAGTCAATGTGTTGACCACTTCATTAATCATTTTTTAAATCTTGCTAAATACAGTTTATTATCTTCAAAGTACCACTAATTACTTCAATTAGCTTTGAAGTGTATCCTTTCTTTCTCTGACTGTGCCTGTAATTTTGAACCCAAGAGAGCTTTCTAGTCTTTAGATGTGTTTGTTCCTCATTACAAGACAAAATTCAGCTCCAAGCCTCTTCTACCTGCCTGTATCCGTGAAAGAAATGTGGGACCTGGTCACAACTTTTCCTTCTCCTACCATGTGGACTCCATGTGTAAATGAGAATCTGGAAACCTGGTGGACCTGTTGAAGTTTGGCCAATAAACAAGGATGATTGTGGTCTTCATCCTGTGGGTATTTGTGAGGAATGATGGTAAGCGCAGTGTTAGACTGAGATTTTAAAAGAAAAAATAAGTAAATAGAATGACACCGAAGAGTTGAACATTCCACAGCACATGGGTTAAGTCACTCTATACTTGAAAGTCAGTCCTATTATTTTTGCTGCTGAGTATGTATTTAGGAGCTCATCTACAGGCTATCTGATTTCTGGAAATAAGAATATGAGATTCCTAAGGAAGCTGAAATACCAGTCCTCATCCCATTATCTCCTCTCAATCAATTACCATCTTCAAGTCTTGGAATAGGAAGGTCATCTAAGAAAATTCATGGAAAGCTGTCTTAGAAAAGGTACAAAGAGGATAAGAGGAAGAGTCACACTTAGAGAAATGGTGAATGGAGGAAATATTCTACATTCTTATAATTTTTGTTAATATCTTTGCTATATTTCTGTCTTCTTTTATGGGAGGGGGATGTTTTCAGACAGCAGGGATGCTGTAGGAATCCTAGAATGAAATGTCAAGACTGCAAAGATTCTGTTAAGATACATCTCAGAGGAGCAGCCAACTCACTCTGTGCTCAAAGGCGGCAGATCCCTTTTCCTTATTATTTAATCAGGGAGTGCTGATGGAAGAGAGTGTTTTCCCCAGGTGCAGCTCAGTTAGGAGCTGTGGTCCTCAGGGGCACTGCAAATGGGGTTGAAAGCTCAGCAGTTTGGCATTTAAATCACTTTGGCCTGCGCTCAGTGCAGTTCAGCACAGTGATGTTGCACAGGCAGAAGCTCAGCTACAGAAACAGTATCATGCTGCTCTGCTTTTGGTTTTTCCAGTGTCAAAGTGCCACCTAGGAGATCTTCTGTATGCGCTGATCATTTGTTTTCCATAGCCTCCATATTCCTGTGGCTGGCATAGTTAGACCTTCCTGTGCTAGCTCAGCCCCTGCTCTTGGAGTCTGTGCTTGTGGGAATTCCCAGTAATATCATGTGAGGTTAAAGGTTTCTGGTGATTTTTTACACTTAAGCAAACATAGATCTCAAAAAAAATACATAGTTTTTGCCCCTTTCCCTTTTCTTCATTTTCCTTTTTCTTTCATTGTTCATTTACTTCCTGATAAACTCTGTGATTTACAGGATAAATGACTCCAGGTTGTTTTCACTGGTACAATTTTTTCCTGTCTGTAAAATACTTGAGAGTCAAAAAAGCTGATTGTTTTCCTAGTAACGTGTAGGTAAGACTTTTAAAGTAGGCTTAAGTGTCCCAGAGAGAGAGAAGTATCTCATAGCCATATCTCCAAACACCTGTCTGTTCCTGAAGTTATCTGTAGTGTGGGCAGTTCTAGTTACGACAATTTTTATGTTCAAAGCTTTGCTGTGCTGTCATATTTAATGAGGAAAAAATACAGATATGACTTGAAAGAAAAAGTTTGAGATACATAAGCTCCATTGCAAGATAACTTTTCTGCTTCCAAATACTTGTATGGACATACTGCTTTAGCCCTTACTATTGCTTTGCTATGAAGTGAGAAAAAGAACAAATACATAAATTATACCAGGTAATAAAATTGTATTCACTCTTACAAACGTTGCTTAAATTTCATCCTTAAGGTTAATGTTGAAGTTGTATTCATTTATTGAATTGATTCTTTCAAACCCACTCAGGTTTGCTTTGACATTCACATTTGAAAAACGAACCATATTTTAAACTTCAAAATCTTACAAGATTTGGCATTAAAGGCAAGCGTTATTTTGTATCAGTTACAGCATGTACAACCTTTAGATTGTTAAATCAGGGAGAAATTTAAGGTCTGTGATGAAAACATGAAATTGATTCTGTTTCAATTGTTAGTTCTTTCTTAGGTGTACCTTTCTTGACATCTAAGTTTAGAAGCTTTTTCTATGTCATGTGTATCTTTGCTAGGCTTTATATTTCTTTGTTCTAATTTAAAGGGAAAACAGTTTTCTGATGAGCATTAGCATTGTCCTCAGTGTGGTTGTATTGCATTGCAAGACAGCAATTTGTTGAAATAAATTGAATTTATTAGAAGTTAGAGAATTTGAGCATAAAGTTTTCTTAGCTTTTCTAACATCCTTTCAGCCATTCTTTTCTCTGAATGTGCTGGAGAAGGCTCATAGAGAACCGTGTATAGTACTTGTCTGTATATTATCAAACTTTATTTTTGTTTTATTCAAAATATTTTGCCTGCAGGCTGCTGAATATTTTTGTTAACCAATTTTCTTAGCTGATGATTGCACCCTCAATCATAGGAAAATTGATTTAATGTGTTCTTAAAACTTAGAGGACAAAACCCAAGAGTGAAATATTTTAAAATTCAGAAAAAAAATCAGTATAGGCACCAAATAAAGGTTTGCTTACATGCTGTGAAAAGACTTTACCAAACTAAACTACAAATATCTACTGATATCTACAAATTCAATAGGCATTTTTTACTATAATCAATCTTGAAAAACAATATCTTTTTCCTAAACAAAATTTCCTGAATATGTTTAAAAAAGTGTACACTCCTACTTTCAGCTCAAGGGAAAAAATCTTAATCTGAGTACAGTTTCTTAGGACCAGGCTTGAATAGCAAGCTCCCTTCTAATGCTGCCAGTATAAAAATCCCTAGTTACTGATGTAATTCTTGGAGTATTATTACAATTTGCTTGTCTTTACTTTGATTAGGAAGGGGAAAGATTAAATATATTACCTTTAAGGCCAAAACAATGAACAAAACACTGGCCTTCCTCTTAACTTCAGACACAACGTAAATATCTTTTTTTTCTCCTGTCATTTTTTTTTCAAATTTTCTGCCTACTTTTCTAAAGGGAAGTGTGAATAGCTTGACTAAGTCTGAAAGGCAAAGGAAAAAAAAGGAAATGATGGTGGACTGATAGGGATTCAACCCCATAAAACTTGTTGAAAAAGGAGTACCTTATGGAGTTGATGTTTTAAAACTAGTGTCACAGAGGTGTGATACATTCTAAAAAATAAAATAGACTTGTAGGGAAAATAATGTGTAGTCTAAATTTGTTTTGAAGAAGGTAAAACAATTCTGCAGTTAAATAAAATATATGCAACTTTCCCTTAAAAAGTGCATTCAGTCATTTTTTATTTTTGCCTTTCAGAATAACCACAGAGTAAGTTCATTTTTTTTATTAACTGAGATCAGTAATCAGGCATAAAATTCACTATTTAAAGTAAAGTTATTCCCAGCAACTTTTCCAGCTAAACAGTTCCAAACACTCTTGACTACTCATGATTCTCACACTTAAGAAATTTATGTTCATTGAAAAGATTTCTTGGTGTAACCTTATTCAGAGCACTGACAATGGAGGATAAACTCTCATTTCAAATCTGGTAAAACATTCAATGGAATTCCCCTGGACTAAAGAATGTTCTTGGGTTCTTCAAAATCTCTTATAAAAAAAATTAAAAAAATATATATAATGTATTAGATGCATCCCAATTGCTATGTTGTGTGGCCTGATTCTCAGCTGTACAGATATGTTGTCTTGTGTCAAAGTTTAATATAAAGTAAATTGCTAAAATACCGTAAGTGGCAGTATTATTTTTGGTAACTCAGCATCAAAAACTATATTGGATGAGGTATGTATGCATGTGTTCTCTCTTTTGATCTTTCTCTGTGTTGAAGCACTAGTAATGGTATTTACAATATTTCTGTTTAATTTTTTTTATTAAGTTTACAAAACTAGATGTAAGCATTGAAGGGTTCTCAATGGAATTAAATATTAAAGCACCCTGAAGCTACTTTTAGTGCTGCAAAATGAGAAAATGGAGATAAGAAAGAAAAAAACATGCTCAAAATGTAAATTTATGTTTCCAAGTAATAGGATTTGACTGGGAAACCAGTACATTGTATTTAATTTTTTTTCCCTTTGCTTGTAATGTTTAAAGCAGTAAGAATGTGCCAAGGAGGCTTTTACAGTGGCGCTATATCATAGAAAACAGGAAAATGTCTAACTCAGCAGACTATTGTTGACAATTGTGTGCTAAATTTCTGGAGGTTTCTTTAACGGAGTTCATGATGTTAACAACAGTTATTCAAACTGCATTGGTCACTTGTTTGGAACAGACTGTATCTGCTGCATTCCCACCAGGGTTCTCCAGTTTCATGCACGGAGCCAGATTCAGTGGGAATTTTGGCCTGCTTTTCCTATATAATCTGGACAAGGCATTCATGATCTTCCTGTCTCTGGTCTCCTACTGAGTTTATGGTTTTGTTATTGGACTCAAAAGGCATTTGGTCACAAGCCCAGTTATCTCAAATAACAAATCTGAATAACCACGAGGAAGCATTTCTTCTCTAGATGCCATCCCCCTGACTTTCCCCATGCAAAATGAAAGAATTATATTCCTTCTGAACAGTATTGAAGAGTTTGACTACTGTCCTTTCTACACCTCTGCTTTCTATGAAAGTTTCAATATCTCAGAATTATGTGAAAACTTTGGACAAGTTTCACTCAACCTCTGACACATTTTTTATGTTAAGAACCATTATAACCTACTTCCTACTAGCTGTTTCTTCTGTTTGTGATTCATATTCTTGCTGGAATTTGGATGAGAAATTTCAAAATAAAAATTGAGGTTTAGACACTGTAACTCACCATGAAAAGTCTTGTGATTATAAAGTGTAATAATGAGAATTTTATGTCAGTATTTAGTATCAGTACTACAAGTTGAATTTTCTATTGGTTATACCCAATTGTGAAATGTATTTTTAGAGAAGAAAATAGGTAAGAATAAATAACATAAGGGAAGGAAATCTAGTGTTGTGTGGAACTAATAAAGTTTATATCCATGAATTAATTTTTAAAGCAACTGGATAAATTCTGGTCTCACTTATTTTTGAGTCATTTCAGACCCTTATTTCTCAGATTCATATCTGACGTAATTCTGAGTATAGAATTTTGACTGTACACTTGTAGATCTTACTTGTAGCTCTTTATTTCTTGTGTGTTAGTAGTTGCCTTTGTTAATATTCTTAGAGATTTAAATAAACTCAAGATATCCAACTGGATACAGAAACAAAGAACACTTCTAAATCATAATTACTGCTTTTCTTTTACATTTGTCTTCAAAATCAACAAACTATTCAGACAGTGGAATTGTCACTGTTTCTGTTGAGATTGAGTTGATCATAACATTTAAAGGACTCTTTTTTTCTATACTTGAGAAGAAAGCCTTGTGTTTTCTTCTTGATGTGCATCATTTCCACTGAACAGAACATGAGCCAAAATGCTCAATTTTTCTGTCTTCTTCCAGTGAGAGTAAGAATTGAATACTTAACTTCTGAGGTGATGAATGCAATATCCATTGTAAAAGCAAAAGTGCCTGGGTTTTCTCTTGGTGGTCTACCCAAGCAAAACCACTTTCTTCCCATACTTGTTTTCTTCTCTATTTTTCAGAAAGAAATCTGCAAATGCTTGGTTAGAGTCTTGTCTACAGCATAGTGAGGAGCAGAAAATCAAGAGAGAATTCTCATTTCAGGCATATTCAGTGCACCTGAACTCTAAAATGCTGTTCTCTCTTCATGAGAGTAAGTTTCAAACTTCACTGGCTGAGTGCTCATTCAATTCAGTCTCTTTCAGGAAGGTAATTTTCTAGCACTAACAAAAGGAGCAAAAGGCATATTATAAGACAACAGCTTTTATGGCAATACAACGTAGTGATACACTGATCAAAGAGTTGATTTGCATTTGTGTTTGGGATTTTAAAATCCAATGCGTGTTATGCAATCATTTTAACATTGATAAATGTAAAAGGGACTATAAAAAGATCTAGCCTTCCTAATTAATTATCTCACATGATCATAAATCTGTTTTGATATTATTACTTTTTAGTAAGATGTGTCATTAAAAGAGTACAACTGTTCTGCATTTGTGAATATAATTTTAGACCTCTGAATAATAACCTAACTTAGAATACATATTGGTCCTGTCTTATGCTTTTCCAGTTGTGCTTTGTGGCAGTAGACACTGAAGCACCATAAGGAAATCAGTGTCTTTCTAAGCAACACAGAAATGGAAATTTCACATAGGAACTCTCAGAACAAGGTGCTCTCACGTAGGTAACATGTAGACCTTCAAACCTGACCTGACATCTCCTTACCTGTGGAACTATTAATGCTAAACAGAAATTAACATCGTCCAATCCTTCAGCACCAACCACATGTTCTGATATGATGCCTTCTGACATTGAGTCACTTTAGATTCCAGGAAACTTGGGTGGAGAAGGCATTAAAAATGTAGGCATCTTTTCTCTCATCATCACTTTCCTGTGATATTTAGCTTTAGGATTACACATTAAGATACATCCTGAATATTTTGTTGCTGACTGCACTCTCTTTATACCTGTTATTAGAGCCTCTGTAACTGGTGAGTTGTCCAGATGCCCACCCAGCCACCCTATCACTCCCCTTTCTTGATGGACCAGCAGGAGAAAATAAGATGGAAAGGTTGAGATAAAGAGGAGTCTTATGAGTTACTGTCATGAGAAAATATACTCACCTTTGCAAAAATTAATTTAATTTATTGTCAATTAAAATAGGTCTGGTGAGTAACAAACAAAACCAAAAATTAAAAAAAAATACCTCCTCTCTCTTTCCCAGGTCCTTCATCTCGGACTCCTCGACCTCCTTCTCCCCCCTAAGTGGTGCAGAAAGATAAAGATTGGGATATATTTTGCAATACTTTGCTCTGTATTTGCTATGAAAAGGTGTTTCCTTATGGAAAACATTTCTCTTCTGAAATGTCTTCTGCAGACTTTTAGGTCTTGGAAATCCCCTTCAAAATTCACATGACAGACTGTGAAAGCTATGATGAACTGTAGTGGTCTGACAAGTGAAAATGTCAAAATAGATGAATTTGAGTAGCATGTTGCTTCATGAAGCAAGTATTTTATTTTTTTTTCAAAAGGTGTTTCTGATTTTTTTCATGTTCTATCTGCTATTTCTGCCTTTTCCTTCCAAGTTGCCTCTTGAAGAAAACATTTGTGGATTTATGAGTTACCCCCTTTCTCTTTTTCTTTTACTCTTTTTCATCTAAATCAGAATGGCATGAACTATTTTGTATAAAGTTAGTTTTGGAGTCTTGATTAAAAATAAGAAATCCCAAAGAAAAGCTACCTAATTTTTTTCCTCATTTGCTACTTCAATTTGAATATTTGAAATGTTTAGTTAGCCTAAAACAATTTCTGACATAACTTAGAATAGTATTCCCTAATAACATTCTCTTTTTTTATTATTTTTTTTTATTCATCAATTGCTATTATTAAATGAGAAGAGTGTTTCAAGAAGTAATAATTTGAAAGTTAGAATTAATCCAGGGCTCTGGATCTAAATTCAGAATTTCATGATAGTTCAATTTCAAAGAGATAATTAGGTAATCCTTATCTCATATGTCTTTAACATATTTTCTGCAAGTCAGCGAGAGAAGAAAGTAAATGGTCTTTTTGGCTTCAGTAGAAAAATATGAATGTATACAATTTTTCATGATCTTCGTATTAGGTTGTCAGGTTCTCATGGTGCAAGCATATCATATTTTTCCCTTTGAGTTCCTTCCACAGGCTTCAGTTTATCCTTACCCTCTCTTTCTTAAGTGGTGAAGCTTATCTTCTTCCCCTACATTAAATGCATTTTACACTGTCAATAGTAGACACGATACCAATGACTTCAGTTTGCTTTCTCCACAGATTAACCATTGATTTGTTTTTCATGTTGCCTCATAAGCCTGAAACAGACTGTATGATCTCATATGCCATGTAAGCTTGCTTGATTTGAAATCCATCCTACAATCTTGTTATTTTTGATTGGCCTTCCAGCTCTGTGCTTCTACTCCACAAGTACTCTCTAGCTTCTTAAACCACTGACGTTTCATCATTGATGTTTAATAGCTGTGACCTCAGAATTGATTAAATTCAATTGAATTAACCTCTTTTTCTTTTTCTTTTTTTTTAATATGGGTGCAGATTTTAAGCTTGCACGAAAACAATAAATTAAAAAAGTTCCAACCAGGACCTGATTTTTTGTTTCTGTTGTACTATTGCAATAAATGGGAATCAGTTCAATGAAAAGGAAAATCTGGATGTATTAAGAGACATGCTAATATTTTTCACTTAGTATGGCATAATAGCTAGCACTTCATTTTGAAAAGAAAGTGCAAAGAATACACCCAGCTTCTTTATTTTCCTGTAGAATTAGAAGGTTGTATAGAACACTGCTTTAATTGTCCTGCCTACACAGCTAGTGCAATCTCTCATTCTCCCCAAGAAAAGCCAAACAAACAGAAAAAAACCCCAACCCTGATCAGATTGCTAAATATGAAAAGTTAGTGTTGAATTACTCTGTATTCTAGCTAATTGCTTCTAGGTGTCACCTCGGTTAAGTGAGAGTTGTCAATTGTTTGATAGTATTTTGAGAATTTGGCACTGTCATGCCTATTGAAATTTTCTTTCAGAAAATTTAATTTGAAAGATCAGAAATATTTTGCTAATATGCTAGAAAAATATTTTTATTTCACTCTGTTTTTCATTTTTAATCATGTATCTGTGCAGTAAAATTTACATGCAGTGTTAGGACTGTTAGTATGTAAAATAAAAAATCTATACTGAGGTAACATACTTACCAGGTGATGATATGATTTTATTCTGTAATTTTCTCCAATATAAAAAAAAAGCGAAGTTTCTTTTATTTTTTTGAACTCTGGGAAAGATAAAAAACTATTTCTATTGACCTTTAGAAATAAATGGAGCTAAAAAGGTTACTAAGTGATTTTATCTTTGCTCAAGAGACATCTCCAAAAGGAAAGACAAAGCTTTCTGTTGAAATATTTTTAAATAGCAACATTTAAGTGGTTTTAAAACACATACTGTCATTTTCTAAGCAGTTATTGTGTGTGTTGTGCATGAACACCTATTTCTGACCCTATCTACATTTGTTTTTTTTCTCTTAAGAAAAAAAAAGGAAAAAAAAAAAGAGGAAAAAATAAAAGGAAAAGAAAAGAAAATTTGATGTAAATCTCCATATTAAAGCCCCACTTGGCTCATGATGATTACTAGAAATTAAATATAAGGGTAATCAACCTCAGCATTTAGTATGTGATATGGAAATATGTGATTTCCATTGATTGCAGTGAAATTATACATATGCTATTTATGCAATATGTGAATAATGCAAGAATATTTTTTACCACTGGTATTAGTATATTTTGCAATTAGGGTGTATCTTTAATCCTAGGTGGGTACAGAGCAGTTCACAAATTATGAGTCTAGTATAGCAACAGCGATTAAATGTGTGCTTAACCTGAAGTGCACAAATAGTTTCAGTAATTATGACTGAAAAATTGCCTTGGATTTAGGTATGTTGGTACCGTTTGTATGCAACCAGTGCTGGGTATCTTGTGTGTACCGGTAATCTCACTGACAGCCAGCTGCTGTCAGGGCAGTTGTATGTGCTAATACTTCTGCTTCTTTTTAAACTGATCAAAAACACTCTCCTTAAAAACTTTTGTCTCAGAATGAGGATGTTTCAGCAGTAGTCATCTTTGCTTTTTTATCAGTTGTGTTTCTTCCTGTTGAACTGAAGAATTGGCTTCATGGTTGGCTTCACCAAGATCTCACTCAACAGTTAATAAAAGAAACACATTTACATTTACAAAGTGTGTCTTTGTTAAATGAGTATGAAAGAGAATATGAAGTGAAAATGTTCCTTTTGAGCTCTACTAAAATAATGAAGTGTATGGACTTTTGGCTGCTACAGTATTGTTCATTCCTACAGGAATTACATTCCTTTACAGCAAGTTAAGTAATTGTGCTGTGTTGATGCTCTCAAAAGTGTCATTTTTAAGAAACCTTTCAGTTTAGTTGCAAATCTGCCACTTTAATTGAGATGTTATTTAATTGCTGATATAAAAGCTTCTCCACTAACACATGTTTTCCATTTCTTTCAAAATACATTTTCCCCTTACAGGTAATAATAACTGTTAACTCAGCAGGTAGATCACTCTAAGGTCTAAAACAAGTGCATCTTTAAATAAGGCTAACGAAATTGTAAGAGCAACAAAGTGAGTGAAGCTGAGCATAAGCTGTAGGAAAATGTAAAGCAATGTCACATTACTCAGTGGCTGCAACCGCTTAGAAAACCCTCTAGACAGCTGAAGGATTAGGGAAGTGAGTACAAATTGAGAGAAAGTAGAAAAATAAGATATTAAAACCACAGAAGAGCCCTTGTCAAGAATAAATTTTACAAAATGTGATAATAACAACTTAAATATGCATAGTGCCTCTCTGCCCCCCCCAGTTCTGAACTGCTTTGCAAATGACGACGACACTGCTAAAAAGACACCTGTACATGAAAAGTGGCAGCTTTAGTTAGGTAGAAGAAACAAAGTTTTTTGAACAGAACTTAAAATTGAGCAAAATATCTGAGCCACTTCCCATGTGTGAACTCCAGAGAATCCAGACAGTCTGAGTTTGGACTTAAACATACTGCTGAAGGATTTTTCTACTCAAATATTAATTCATCATAAAAGCATAAAGTGATTAAATATATCCTGTCTGTTTTGTACTATTGAGACATGTAAGCTTGAAATCAAACTGTAAAAATGAAGTATTGGAATTTAATTGAAAATTCCTCTTTCTTGAATTAGCGTTAATTCATTTGACTTTGATAGAAACTTCAGTTCCAGTTTTCAGTGTTAATGACATGTAATAAAATGTTAAATACAGGCATGTACCTTGTAGAAAAAAAAATCAGGAACAAAAGAAAAGCTGTTTAGCTACTTAAAACACTGTGGAAATTTGGAGCAGGTTTAATCCTCATTTTCTACTTTTCTTATGGTGCTCTTCTTAGTGTCATTGTGTTATGAAAGGACTCTTAGAAATCTCTTTGAATGAAAGAGGATGGAGTAACTTCTTCTCTTTTTACTCTTTGGACCTGTCATTGATATATTTAAAAAATCAATAGAACAGAGATTATGCTCTTCTGCAAAGGACTGCTGAGTATTTTTAATACTTGTATTTGTGGATCATTATATGATGCTTAAACCCGGGATTAGAAACTGAATTTGGGAATTCAGATACTGGACAGGTCTATTGAAGGGTCTTGCAAACTTACTAGGATTAAAGGAAGTGGTTAGCATCTGAAGGATGCTTGGGTTCTCATGTTCACATGCATCATTAGACTATAACTAAAGTAAAGGTTAGGGCTGGTTTGAGAAAACTGCGCTAAAGACCTCTGTTTATTAGTTTTCTTTCGGCTTACGGAGCTAAAATTAGATTTGATACCAGGTGGAACACTACTGGTGCAACAGTAGTTTCAGTGTGTGCTTCTGTAAAATTCAGATGCCTTCAACTATGATAAAAACTAGGATTAGGTTCCAGTTAGGAGGAAGATTCCAGAAATTGGGATATAAGCATTCTATTTCTTATTGTCCTGTGCCAGTGCCCCAGATTTTGAACAAGCACTGGTATAAGGAGGAACAATGACTTCTGCTTTCGCTATGTAAGAAAAGTAGGAGGCATTGCTCTGTTTCAAATTTCCAGTTCATGTAAATTCATTTCAGAAAGAACTGAATGATACTGTCAACTATGTAATAAAGGAAGACCTACAGGACTACTTGTTGCTGGTTGTGTCGACTGGTTAATACTAGAAGTCAGGTTAGATTTTGGGAATAGAAGATTGAAAACTCAGTTTATTGCGGATTTTTGAAGTGTCTCAGGAAATAACACAAATGACAGAAAATACAACTCTTACTTTTGGTGGTATTTTTGGTTTGGTGCCATTCTGTTAAACTTGCATCAGGGTTAAGGAAAGAAAAGTTTTAAAATAGTCAGGTGAAGGTCACATAAGATGACTATGGATATGAAAGCAGATTGTGCAACTTTATTTTGATGCAGAAGTCTGGCCAATGAACTCCAGTTAAATAGAGAATTATGCTTATTATTGGAGTATGAGAAATCAGTGACCAAAGCACCCTCTTTGCTGTAGGACTTACCAAAGTACTGGATCCTAATTGTAGTGAAGGAGCAAATATATTTTTGAATCAGGATTGGAGACTGAGAAATTAAAAATCTAGGAGGTAAATTTATTGAGCAAAGCCTAAAGGAATGTATGCAGGCTGTGGTGTAGATATGGACTGGAGAACTTTAGTTAAAGCCAAAGTTACGGTTAAGGCTCGAGAGAGCAAGCATTTATGGACTCAGTGAGTATTTCAGGATAGAGTAATATTCAACTAAGCTAATGTGGAAGAAAAATATACCCTTGTTAATTTTTTCTTCTAGAAGCCAGCACCTTCACAAAGGAAGGCAATTGTTTAAATTCTAATCATTATTCAATAGAAGGTTAAGTAGTACCTAATGACTGATTAAAAGCTAGATAACTGAAAAAGTGGTTTAGTCCAGTGTGAAAAAAACGAAAATGTGTGTGATTCTACCCCAAGAGAAATACGATTATAAGCCTAGAACTTGGATAAAGCCTGGAGAAACTTAAACAAGTGTCTGTTTCAACTCATCCATGAATTACAATATTGTGTCCAGACTCCAAATGCAACTTAAAACAGTGTACTCAATGTCTCACAGCTGTATTGCTCTTACTTTGATTGTATGCATATTAGCATTCATCTTCAAGTGGATACCAGAGAAGAAAGAAAATGAGAAGAGAAAGGATTGACATTGCCTGTATATATAATTAGCAAAGGTGATGAAAACAGAAGTGAAAGTGTAAGCTGAGAATTTGTCCTTTCAGGCCATTATACCTGGAGGAAAACCCCAATGTATGAGTTTGTTCTTTGCAGTGCTTTAGTAGTGAATGTGGTGAGACTTTTTTTTCCATTAAAAAATGAAATATGTCAGTATAGTTGCCAAACCTTTGATCACTCTTCACTGTGATAATTTCTGGGCTCATGGAGCTCCTACACAGATGGTAAAATAGGCTGATGTAGTATGTCCCTCAAATGACAACATTTCTCACACTAGACAGAAGCCTGGCGTACCTCTGTTAGGAATATGTGCCTTGTTATCACTGGCTTTAGTAGACAGGTAATGCTTTGGATCTCTTTTTTTTCTTCTTTAGAAGTTGGTGTGTATCTAGGAAGGCAAAACATACACCAGCATTATATGAAGGGGTATGATTTAAATAGGGATGTTGTAAGTTACAAACACGACATCTGCCTTTCTTGGCAAGAGAACTGAGAACCTGGAATGAGAATGTTTTGGAACGATGGGGATTCATTTCAGAACAAGGTCAGAAACATAAAAGCAAATTATGTGGGCCAGTCTGAACATTATTTTTCATTAAAAATCAGTGCTCAAGCTTACTGTTAGATGCATTATTATGACCATATGTTAGGACTAAAGCAAAACAAAATGCATTTGGAAGATGCCATTGATCTTTAATGAGTGTGCTGTCTGTGACTTAATGAAGCATACAGTTTGTCCAGTTCATGAAGTGGAAGGGATTTTCATTAGGGACATGTTGGCATGGCAAATGTTTGGTACGTTTTAGCCTTCACATTGTCATTTTTACAGTATGGTTTGCTGCATCATTGAAGATGTCTCGACCTTCATAATGCAGCAAAAAGACAACTGGAAGTTGAAAAGAATTTCCAGTGAATTAATTCACTATGGCAGCCTTATTGGTTTTGATATAAATTTTAAACCTTTTTTTTTTTTTTTTTTTTTGTGAGAATGAGGTGTCGTTGCTCATCTTGCATGTAACAAAATAGTATAATCTCTTTGTGGTATAAGCTTTCTATAATGAGGAGTGCCAAAATGCATGTGCAGTCTGGAAGTCGGTATTTCAGGTTTATCAAGTTTCTGGAGGTTTATCAGGTTTTTAGATAATTTAATGGCATTGATTTCAGGAAATTTAATTTCCAGAATTTCTATGGACATCACAAAACTCATTGAGGTAAAGAAATAGTCACATAAATGCTGCAGAATCTGACTCTTTGTCCTCTATCTATCATGTGAAATTTTTAAACTCTCCAGGTGTAGGAGATTACTTACATGATGTTTACTCTTGATACCTCTAAATCTTTGATTTTCAAAAGCAATGGGATGTGCTGAAGGGAGGTATCAGTTTTCCGGTACTTGCATCTTTGCACATCACAGTCAGCACACTGAGTAAATGGATCTTTGGCAGAAATCATTATGAGTGTTTCTAAATTTTTGCACTGCCTTATGTATTTAATCTCTAAACATATAATCCACAGTAAAAGTGCCGCAGAGAACTGAAATTGCATTCAAGTACATATAATTATTAAACCTTTTTTGTTTTACTGGGCCCAGAAATGCCTGAGATATCCTAGATCTTTGACAATATGATGTTTACAAGAGCTTAACAACATACATATATCTATTTTTCCCTACCTACTTTAATTCACCCACTTCTTGAATATTAAATTTTGGGACTTTTACAGTGTGTTTAATTTAATTGTCTTATAAATTGTGAACCTGAGAACACAACCTTGTCTGTCAGACAACCCCCAAGTTTTTCCCAACTGAAAATTATGGACAGAGATGACAAAAAAGCAGCACTCATTTTAAACAACATACAACTGTCACTGATTTTAGGTGTTATTTATTGCAGCAGGCAGTCTCTTTCCAAAGAGCTGTTGTATTAAGAATTCATTCCTTTACATTTGTAGACATGAAAAATGAATTGAAGGTACTGTACAATATATTTTCAGTTAGCGTAAAATATAAGCACTGAAATGACAACCAAGACTAAGTTCTGTTTTCAAAACTATAAAGTCTTTTAATAAAGTGCGTAAGACAAATTTGGAAATGGAATTTGAAACCCTAAGCCACTGAAAAGTCTTCTTAGCCTTACAATGAATTCAAGCAAAGGGACTACTCATGTGTGTCAAGTTAGGCATCTGCATAATTCTTTTGCAGAATCGAGGCCTAAATTTGTCATTTTAAACAGCACTGGCCTATTTTACATCCACAGATTAAAATGACTCTTCATTTGAACTTCCTTACAGCAGGACTCTGAGCAGTTCCTTGCAGTCCAGGTGCATAAGTGGCCTCAAAGTAGTCTTCTCTGTAAAGTAGGAAAATAGAAGAAAATATAATTGATGAGAGAAGAGAACTGGAAAAGGGAGTTTAAAATTTAAACATGATGAGTGTGTTTGAAAAAAATTCTAGATTTTAAAACGTGACTAATTTTTTCAAAAACAAATGCTGGTAATTTGAAAATTAAAGGCTTGACTTTCAGTTGTTGGGGAACTCCACCTCCCACTGAAACTTGCATCTTTTCTCACTCTATTAAAAAAAACCCTTAGTCAAATCACGTGTTCTTGTAAATTGTACACAGAGATATTAACGTATGTCCTTTTCATGTTTTTATTTTTGAAAAAATGTAAAATTTTTTGTGTCCTCTTTGTCTTGTTGCTTTAAACACTGGCACATCATGTTAATCTTCTGTTTGCCTAACTGACATCTGAATACACGAGTTGTGATATCTCACATCAGAATTATCATGGCTGGGCTTCGCGAATGAAGATTTAGGAAGGCTCTATCCACGTTTGTTACAGGCATGCTGGTGGCTTATGAGGCCAATACGAGATAGACATCAGAGTAACATCGTACCTTACAACTTAAAGATCGAATGGCTAATATGTGGGGAATATTAGAAAAAGGTTCTTCACCCATAGAGTGATTGGGCAATGGAACAGGCTACCCAGAGAAGTGATCACAGCACCAAGAGTTCAAGAAGCATTTGGACAGTGCTTTTCTTGGGGATGGTCCTGTGCAGGGTTAGGTGTTGGACTCGATGATCCTTGTGGGGCTCTTGCAACACAGCATATTCTGTGATTCTGTGATTCTTATGTCACTTTAACTATTAGTCATTGAAAATACTCAGAAAAATTGCTTGTAGCCCAAGTAGCCATTAATAATATTCAAGTATAATGGGTCTGGAGGAGGGCAAGACTGTAACACCATTATGTTAGGGGAGGAAAACTGTGTTGGATGTAAGTGGTGGATGTTGGCAAAACTCCTGCTAAGAAGGCCAAGTGTTCTTCACTGCCTTCTAGTTTTTACATTAGAAGTTGTGGGGGATATAATGGTGAGGTGAGCTCAGTTTTATGGCATGGTTTTAGAGCACTCAGCATCAAAAGCTATGAAGTAAACAGATCTGTAAGTCTGCCTTTACAGGTGCTTTTTAGTGGTTCCAAGTTATAGCTTGAGTTTACTGCAAAACTTTTAGAAATACCTGCATAGAAATGCTGCATATTGAATGCAGCAAGAAAGATTCACTCCCTTACCTTTTGTCTGACGTGATCCAGGCACAAGGAGACCCAGCCTGACTTGAGGCAGGGTGGGGCCCTTTTTTGCAGATTCTGGCAGAGTTTGAGTGCAGTGCAGGAAGACATTTTCTCCCCTAGTGGAGAGGCTCTCTATACATTGCCTGCATAACTGCTTAATGGGCAATGCATAATCTGACTGGATGATTTCAGAGGTCTTTTCCAATCTAATTGATTCTTTGTTTCAGTTATTTACATCAACTGCTGTTTTACACTGTCCTTACATTACTGTGGATTCTTTAAGTTGATGAAAGCTGGAAAGAGGAACACCTTGGATCCCCATCCTGTATGTGTATCTGTAGGTGCCTTTCTGATGGTGGGTTTTTTTATGGTGATTGGCTATTTTCAGACATATTCCATATATAGCTGTCATCCTTATATAAACCAATGCTGACTCTTAGTTTTTGACTGGATGTTGCCCTACTGCTGAAAGCTACTAAAAAGAATAATGATGATGTTTCAAAACTTAGACTTATTTTAAATATATTTTGAGATTGAGAAAGGAAAAGTGCTTGAGAGCCACCTAGTAGTATTATGGCTGTAAGATTTTCATATCACAAAAGTTATTTCACTGCTTAGAATTAAAAATATCTGAATTCACATAATTTGTATATGCATTGAAATAACTGTCAAGCAGATCGTAGGCATATTGAACTGCTCAGTGGTAATGTGTAATTTGGGTGGCAATTCTGGTTATCAGTAAGCACTAAAAGTCACTTAAAGTTGCAGCTGCAATTCTACACAACTGTTCATCATTGCTCTGTTCTACTCCAAAGCCTCAGACTAGTTATCTGACCAGGAATTTGCACACTGTCCATTTTTTGTAACATGATTAATAACCGAACCTCATTTCATCCACAATCAAACAGCTCCAGTTTAATTTCTTAATATACATTGAACCTTGGGAATATTTGAAGCTTTGAAAATAAAACTCTGCACAAGACCACAGTTCTTACTGGCTCATCTGAACAGACCGTGATGAATAGATAATTTTTTTTTCTTTTTTTATTGTTATTATTGTGCCTAGGTTTTACACAAATAACAAGGTGACTCCTGCTCCGAGTAGCTTGTCATCTTATTTATTAGCTGTACTAAATCATAGTAACAAAGTGGTGGGTGGTCCGTTTGGAAATTAAGAACTAACTTGAGAAATATAGCTATAACTGCATTAGCCAAACTTTATAGAGCCAGTCATGCAAAGAAAGTGAAATTATAGATAATATAATTAATTACTCCACACAAAACCTACCTCAAAGCTCTCTTTTCTTTTTAAAGTCATACCATGGCTTAAAGGACCATGATATAAGCTAGTATACATTTCAGCAGATTAATTTAGGCAATTTAAATTTGAACGATGTCGTTGTGAATTATGATGTATTTATCATCTTTCTCCCCCTGTATTGTATCTGGAACTGGATAATGTAATTTAAAAGTGTGTTTTGACTTTATCAGTTTTGTTTCCATAGTGAAAAGTATTTTGATTGTCTTGCAGGGGGGAGAGAAAAGCTCGATAGCATCAGGACACTGTCTGTTCCTTAAAGAAAAACTCACCAAAACTAATACAATAAGTTATCAGTCAAAGGTTGTCTGTCTTTGAATCATACACAAACTGTCTTGCTATCTCCAGAAAAGAACAAACTGACAATTTTACAGTAAACATAGTGGAAGCTTTGCCAATAAAGCTTATCACTGTTCTATAATGTGATGGAGACATTAGATTCCTGTCTCATCATAACGATACCAGAAAGTAACTATTTTAATTTGACATACCATTCTCAGAGTGAATTAGCATGGTTTTTTTCTAGACTGCATTGTGATTTTTTTGCCAAGAGGTAACACTAATATTTCATTTTATTTTGGATACAAGCCATTTGTTTCCTGTGTGTTCTGAATTAGTATCACCAATCAGCAGAGTACACCTGAATTTTACTTACACATTTAAAAAAAGCCCAAATCCTATACATTTCTTTTGAAAAATTTTTCTTTTTAGCCTATTTTTATCTCTCCTTGTTTAGGAAAGAAAGCCTTTATGATGCACTTTTTGTGGTGCTGTTTATCTATTGTTTATTCCTTAGTTTTTCTACTTCTGTGGGTTCTTTTCCCCCTATATCTGCTGATCTTATGTGTTTTTTGTGTCAATACTGTTCTTTGGCAGAGCCGTTTTTAAATGGTCTTATTCTGAGGAAATAGGTATCCATGCTTAAGGTTCTGTAAAAAATGAAACTATTCTTACATGCAGTAGAAAAACATTGAATTAACATTTAAAACAAAAGGTAAATTTAGAAATAAAAAAATCTCTGCTGTTGGTTGGGTCAGTGGAGCATGTGTACGTCCAAGAAATCATGTGCTCCATTCATTCCCTCGGGGAAACATCAAAAAGGCAGCTGTTTCATACACACGCGAGAATATTGTCCCTTCTTTCCCATGGACTGCCAAATTGCTCTTTGAAGCTAGAGGATTGCAGTGACTGAAGCTGTTGCATGCTTCTTACTGATGAAATGACAGCAAATTTGGTACACTTCACATTAGAATTGTATTAAAGCACATACTTAATAGCAGCTCACAGCAGTGCAACAAAGCCCCCTAATCAACCAAAATGTCAGTTTAAGATGCAGAGCTAATTTTGTCCTTGGAACAAAAAGGCCATTCCCAATAAATACTACTTAATCTCTGTGGCACTTGAAGCAGGTACAGAGAATTATTGCCATTGTGTGGGTGGAGAGCATGAGACAGGGAGGAGCCTGAGTGATTTACCTGGCATCTCACAGCAGTCAGCACCTCAGCTGCACAAATGCTGAGAAGCACCTCTGACTTGGAAGGAAATGGGAGGAGCCTGGTACTGCCAAAAGTAGTGATATTGAGGAGAATGGCAGTGGGAAAATAGAAACAATGTATGCTAAAGCACATGGCTGCCTCAAGTTTAAAACGAACATGATAGAAATCAAAGAAGAAAAACTAGTCAAGCATATTCTCTTTCCCAGCATACGTTGTTAGTAAAGTGGGTTTGCAAGGTCACTGCTAAAGTAACATCATTTCACAATCCAAACAGAAAGTGACCTCTGTCAGCTTTTATCAGAAGTTCACCTTAAGAAACTTATGCACTTTGATATTCTTAACAGATCGTAATATAGTCAGTAATACTGGGGCTTTTTCCCCCTTTTCCGTGGCTGAGGTCCATGTGTGGTTGTTCGATTGGAATGTGGCAAGTTAATCTGAGACCTAAGAAAAATAAACAAAAGAAAACTTCTATATTGTTAGCAGCATCCCATACAAGTGGTAGCAATGAACATTTAGTTATGGAGTTTTCCTATATAAGTCGTGCATAATGTACAGTAGCTCTCTTTGAAACCAATGGAAGCATGAAGATATGTTTCTGGAAAAGATTAAAATATATGCTGCAAGGAATGGAGCTTCTCAATAAGAAGCAAATATCTAGAGTAGATAATGATAATCTACTTGCCTGAGTTAGAGGATGCATTTGAATCTTCAAAGATTAGTTCATAACCTACAGTCTGGTTCTCAGCGACCCTTTCAGCCTAAGTTTTCTATCTCCCCTGTGCACTTTGAGCTGCTTTTTCACTTCTTTCTTGGTATTGCTAGGTTGGTGGTGATCAGTGTTGTTTAGTATTTTCATTTTAAACAGGGTATTTCTAAGTGTCTACAAGGGCTGAAACCTCTCATACCCTGGAAGGAAAAACATATTAAGAACTGTATGCTTCTCATTTTGCTCATTCTCTATCCTTTTATACGGGAAATTACACAGCCCCTTCAAAAGTAGCCTATTCTCAGCACCAGATCAAATAAGTGTCAACGTAGTTTGAATGCTTTCAGTTTCTATTTTTGATCTGCCCAGCCTCACATTGTAGTTTCATGGCTACAGGGTGGCATGTGGTGACAGATCTGTGGTTCTAAATTCCAGCCTTTCCTGGTGGAGGTTTTTTCCCTATTCTTCTTCATAAAGCAGGCAAAAAAAAAGAAATTGCTACCATTTAGCAGTGTAAGGCGAACTTCAGTGGCCAACAGGTTTTGGCTCTTGTGCTTAGCAGAGTTGAAGCATATGTGCTACAAACCGGATGTTGGCAATTTTTTCAGACTCATCTTTACCTGAAAAGTATAACATCAGCTGGGGGGATTATTTCCATTTACCAACTGAAACAAACATTTTAATGTTAATTCAGCATGCAAGATAGTTGTCTAAGCCCTTCTAAAGTAAATGGAAAGGGAGATACTTTCCAAGGGTAATTCATCCCATTTTAAAATATGTGAACTCAAGAGTCCTTCACAGATTCTTTCCTTTCATCGACCCCAGAAAGTATCTGTGTGACTGGCTTAGATTTAAACCACTAACTCTTAGGCATCTAAACAAATTGCCTAAATCTGGTTAAGATGTGTTCCTTTGGTTTCCCTTCCTCCTTCTTCAAGGCTGCCTTTGACATGATGCCCCTGTCCTGAATGTCAGAGGCTGGCTAGTGCAAAGAATATTTGCACTGCACCTACCACTTCAGCCCTTTTGAGGATACAGATGGTATACAAGTACAATTTTTATGTGATTTGATTCTTAACTGTCTTTGGACCCTATAGCATTAAACTACATTCTTTATCCCTCTCCTTTAAAAAAGCAGGTAACTTTTATGTGTACAAAAAAACAACAATGCTTTTGGCACTTGATAACATACCAAAGGGATTTTTTTAATCTCAAAATTTATCCTTCTGACACTTTTGATTCTTGGAAAAATGATCAGAAATCTCCTGGGGAAAAGCTTTCTGAAAGCTCCTTAAAATCACAAATGGAGCAGAAAAATGCTGAATTCTTCGATCATGTTTATTATTTTCTCTCTTCAAATTTCAGTTCTCTTGGGAAAATCAGTCAAGGGGAAACAATCTCTAAGATGAACTTCTTAAATTTCAGAAAAAAATAATTAATTTGTGGTCTGTGGTGTTCCTCAGTTATCTGAACTGGTCTCTCCATCTTACGTATGCAATCACACCAAATTTTACATTTTCAACTTTTGCTACAGGTTCATTAAAAACAATAGAAATTATACAATTTTTCCCTCGTGCTTTTTTTATTATATTAGATCTAGAAGCTAGTTAGCCCTTTTTTTTTTTTTGGAATCATGTCTAGTTTATCAGCTCAATTGCTGGATGTATAAGCTGTTTAATTCAAGGCCAGATAGCCATTGCGCTTAGTGCTGCAGACCTCAAAGCAGGTTTATATTTAAAACCCTTGTAGATTATGACCTTGGTGAAATGAGTTACTGTTTTTGTTCTCTTCTGGGAGTTTATTTTACCTCCATAGATATCAGAAAAGAAACAGGGATACTGCATTTGTATTGGATTATTTTACTGTACAAGAATGTATTGTTGTACAGTCCAAATGCCTAACAGTTTAGCTAAGAGAGAGGATATTGTTAACCTAAAGAAAGAACACAGTTCCATTAATGTGTGTATCTATAATACCCATAAAATGTAGCTATAATGGGATATCAAAATTACTTCACTTATTTTTATACTTTTTTGCCTTATCTTCCCAGTCAATCTCACATATCTGCAGTGTCTTCACAAGTACTTAGAAATTGGTTTGGAATGTAATATAGTTATCAGATGATTTTTGTTGTTAAGCAATTATATGTTTCTGCGATATTTACTTGAGAGAAAGAGAAGTTGGAAGACATTTGCACTATGTATTTCAGAGCATTTCACAAATTATTTCACACAGATCTGAGTCCAGCTGTGCATCCAGCAGTGTCCTGATTCCGCTATGTGCACAAACCCTCCATTTCTGCCGCTATTGCACACAGGTTGCCTTTCACAGAAAACCTAAGGGGTATGGCCTAAGGGTCACTTTGCAGGAGTGCCATCCCAGGTGATCGGGGATTTTTATGGTACATCATATAAAAATGCAAAAGCAGCTCAAGAGGCTATGTTAGGTGTTATCACCATCATGAGTGGAGAACGTCCTCCTGTTTTTTCTGAATGAGGTGGTAATGGTAATACTAGAACATGCTTTCAATATTGATCAGCCCAAGTCAGTGTAGCAATAAGAAAGTCAAAGTAATTTTGCAGACTAAGTGCTCACTGGTGATCAGTCAGTGACTTATACTATTTTAGACAATTTATAAACAATAAGCTTACTAACTTAAGGAGTTCAACAAAACATCGATGGACTTCTTTTATGGTGCAAATTTAGCAGATGTTTTACTGGCAAAAGTGTGATAAGACTAAGAAGGATAAGATTGCCTGCTCTTCTCGATCTACTTCTATAAGCACAAAAACAATTTGTTTTTTGTGAGTTTTGTTCTTTTTAAGAGGAAAGATTTGACACAAGCAATGTTTAACAAAAACGTGTACATGGTGCACTAATTTAGCTCATATTAATTAATCCTTAGTCTCTCAGTGTTCTGCCTACCCAAAATAATAATCCACTGATGTTGTTTACCCAGTGCTATTTTATTATGGTAAAATAATTCCTTGCTCTGAGAGTGGTACTGATAGTGTCTCAGAGCTGATGCTTCTTACATTCTTGTACATTTATGACATTACTTTTTCAAGAGAGTAATAGTCTAATCCTTGTTGGATTTCCCTGTAGGACAAGATTTATAGACTTTATATAAATAAAATGAAGTTTGTGCTAGAAAAATTGTATTCCATTTGGCAGACAGATTTGTCTTTCCCATAGCTTTCGTCTGTTCTTGGTGAAGAATTTGTTAGGGAGATTTACTTTTTTCTTGGAATAGATTAGATTTATGCTCACAAATATATGGTCATACAGCCTACAGACCAACATGCACCTTTAAGAGTTGTGCAGAATGCTGACAGTCAAAGGTTTTACCATCAGGGTGTATCACTTTCCTAGGTTCAACCTTTTTTTGAAGATATTCAGTGATAAAATACTCTTAGACTGCAGTGAAGTTTACTGGTGTCATGAGTAAATAGTTCAAATCATACTTATTCATAGAATTGCTCCAAGAATAAATATTTACCTCAATTCTTAAAGAGCTTTAAGGCCAAGCAAGAAGTAGGGTCCTCTTCAGAAGGGCATTCAGCTGTCAGTAATCTAAATATACTGAGATAGGGGAAAAAGTTTAGGTAAATATTACCCAGAAGCCTGATACTGAATGTTTTTTTGCAGTAACTGATTATCACAAGATTTTATGCATTCAGCTCACCTTCATTTTAATAATGCCATGAAGTTTTTACTGGTTTTACATCACTGCTTGAAGGTCAATAAAAAGTTCAGATAAAAGATGACTTTTACTACCTTTATCTTCAGACAGATTATGTAAATATGACATTAAGATGTGTCTTGTCATATAATATCTAAATATTCAACTGTATTTCTTAATATTCTTTGTTTTGGAAGTGTCTTCATTTTCAGATTTCTTTTCTATGGTGACCATTCCAATAGCAGACAAAAAAAAAGATTTTTGAGGCAAAATATTCTTCCTTCAGCAGAAGCAATGGAAAAGCTCTGTTGAAAAGACTGTTAGCAAATCATATTATAGAAAAATATTTAGCTGCAAGCTATGTATTATATATCAGATTTCAAAAAAAGAAGACAAAGAGCAAAATGTTGTGATTGAAAATCACTGAAATGAAAAATGTACATGTGTATATAACAGACTGAGAAGCTAGGAAGGGATGAATTCGTAGCTCTTTCAGTCTTGCAAACTTACTAATCGATCCTATTAGAGGCAGAAAAGCATTAAATTAACAGCACTGAGACCAGTATTTTACTTTTGTATGGTTTCCTTGGACCTGTACTTTCCTCTCTGCCCTTTCACCCTGCAACAGTTTTTCTGTGTCCTATGGTAGGTACATTAAGGGATGTGATACACATAAGAGAAAATAAGTATGTTCATAGGTTATTAGTGTTCTTTGCAGTTTTTTTTCTCAGCAGGAACTTTCACTGGCAAAGCATGGGAACCCTGCTTTGGCTGTTACTGACACTGGGTTAAAGTGCTGTGTACTCTTCCCTTGGCTAATACCCAATTAATGTATGTCAGGCAGAGAGAAAGTGACATGAATTGCACAGTTCTGAAAGACTTTGCTGCCTTCCTTTATAGCAATCTGAAATTAAAATCCACTTAGTTTTGTAAGTCAGTTTAGTTTAAAAATCCTCTAATGTAACCAATGCTCTTTGACTTCCATTTTCCAGATGCTCCTGCTGCCCCTGGACACAGTCCAAGGATGCCTGTCAATTATCCAGGCAGTTTTCACCATATTTAAACCTTTTCTTTTAAAACAGGGACTTCTCCTAAATTAGAGAACTAAGGAAAAATATTATCTTAGTAAAACCAGAGTAAATGCTGAGAGAAAGATTCAGTACACGTATTTTTTTGGATTTCATAGTTTGTTGTATATCATAAAAAACTGTTAGCCAGTGCCTGTAGTGTTATTCAGTTGCTTTGCTCATTTAGAGCAGATGTAGCACCTAAAACTATAATTTTAACTCCTTTTAAGAATGACATAAATTACTGATTTTACTGCTTTCTAACGTATTACCTGTGAAATGCTGCGTAATGTGCACATAGTTCATGTTTGGCACAAATGTAACAGATCCTGTGATAAAACTGCCAAAATACACTCAGAAAGCTTGGTGCAAACTGGAAAGGATGTGGCACTAAATATTTCCAGGCTCTAGATGAGCAAGCAGCTCGTACCGATGGAAAGAAGGAATCACATGAAATGGAAAGCAGAGCACCAGAAAGGATGTGGACATATGAACTTGGACATCTAATTGCAACACACGTAATTTTACTAAAAATGAGCTGTAAGGAGAGACATCAGTGAGCTGCAATACAGTGAGCAGTCAGAGTGAGACATGGTAGACACTACACTGAAATCTACACATAAAGATGTTGGAATGATATTTAGTTGGAACATTTTTATCACTTCATAAGTGAATGATTGTGTACCTATTCAACTTCTGAGAGCTGAAAAAGAAAGTTTAAGCAGCTCTGAAAAATACAGTGATAATTATATATCAGTAAAAAACAAATCCCTTGAAACAGTCTTTTTATTCAGGCTGTATCTTGAATATTGGTAAATGAACAGAAATTTGTGAAAAGAACTTTAATATCTGAAAATTGTTTTGCTGATATACTTTAAATAGCTCAAAAATAATAATTAAAAAGCTCTGATGCATTTAGAAGGTCTGATCAAAGCTATCTAGTCAGGGACCTCCTGGATTCTCCAGAAGTTAGGCATCATTATCAACACTGCAGTAAAAATGTCTACTTAGTGTTCAGGAACTGTAAAAAACATTAGGCTGCATTAAGAAAGGAATAAAGAAAAATACCGAAAATATTATAAAGCTGTCACATGCATCACTGGTGCAGTAGTTTTTGTAACATGATGTTCACTTTTTCTGCTCCATGTCAGACAACCCTATATCAGATAGGGTAAGCATGTAAGGGACACAGATTATATGCGGTAGAAATCTACTAAATGCTCTTATATTTCTCTTAGCATATGTCCCAGCTTATTATGAGATATTAGGTAAGGGTTTCTGCCTTTGACTGCAAACTTTGGGAGACTAAATGCATTAGTATTTAACATCAAAGAAGAAAGCATTGCAATGAAATATCAATTGGATTCCAGGAAACATGAACCTTACAAAATTGACAGTCAATAGTGAACATGAGTTACATTAACTATAACTTGGCCTTTCGCTTCAGGTACCATATTACTTTCAAGGTAATCAAAAACTTAAGATGTGAATTTAGACAGTTGTGTCTCCTCCCCTTGTATCCCTTAAACTTAATAGTATTAATGCTAACTTTTTGTCTGTGCTCCTGTCTCTTCTCACTTCTGTTAAGAAATTTTAAGCATCATAATAAAGGCTAAGCAAATGTATTTCAGATTGTACATTGTTATAGCTGAATATATTAATTAGATTCTTGATAGAGGCCATAATAATGACATATTTACTGGAGAAATAAATGGTGTTTTCTTCTTTCAGAGCAACAAATACCCATTTCAAAAGTTTCAGAATTTTAAACCTGCAGTATGTCAGCCATTGGCTTGCAATTCAGGAAATAATAAACACTAAGGCAGTCCTATATTTTCTGTAAGTCTGCTCTTGGGGAAAATTAGCATGACTTCCACACAGCTACCTTAGGAATTAATTCGATCCATAAAGTTCAGAGCATCAACATTAACATCTCTTTGCTATCTACTAGCTTTGGAAAATGTCCTGTGTTGTGAGATCCCAAATTCCATTTAATTTTACCAGTACCTGAGGGAACTGGCTTTTTAATTACAATTCTGGCTAAGAGAACATGGACAGGATGGAACTAGATGAATGATATTTTCTGGAAAATCAATGGGCTAATTAGAGAGAAAAAGCAAAGCTCTGTTTTGCTTTTGCTTGAAAGTCAAACACACTGCCCTTACAAGATATGACTCTTGCTTATAGACATGGTTCCTTCCTTCATTTATGAATGACATTAATCAAGATGCTATAAGACATGGCAACAGAATACAAAGGTCAGGGAAAGAAGACATACCAGTTTTTAATTTTGAAATCAACCACGGGTTCAGTTGTGGTTCTTATGTGAATTCTTTGTATTTCCTAGGTGAGTCAAAATTGTTTTCCACATTTACAGAGGACTATTAGAATATTCAAAGAGGTAAATAATTGTTTGTTCCATAGTGTAGAAAGCTCTTCACCAGTTTCCATAGATTCAATAGATCTCCACTTTCCTGTTTGAAAATGCATCCCTCAGTTAATCTGAAAAGTGCATGCTGTGTTGCTGCAGTTAGAGTTTTTAAGGATTTTTTTTTAGCTGAATTAATGTAAAATAAACTAAAATAGATGTGGAGAATATGGAGAAATTCCCAGATCAAATGTTTGGATCAAATGTATTTGAATGTCTACAAGTCTTATTTCCACTTCTAATTGTATCTGTAATGATAAGTTCTCAGCTTTCTAGACTGTAACGTGCCAGCCAAGCTGTTGTTCAGGTCATAGTGACTGTGCAGGTATGACTAAGTGAGAAATAAGCAGCAGAACTTTCCATATTGAGCTCTCCCTCCTGTATGTGACCCCTGCAAAGCCTGACAGGCAGCCCTCAGGGCATGATGCTCTTACAAGTCTTCTTCTTAGAGAACATTACCCTTAATATATGATGTGTATCCTACATAGTTTGTCAATTCTGGTATTGAACTGGGACCCTCTAACTCAGAATTAGTTCTGGCATTTGGTTTGTAGTGTAGTCTGGCATGACTGCCTTCCCTATGCCTGTTAGGCTACGAGAATACGGGAAATTCTGAGGCATCAACAACCCAAATTAACACATCAAATTTGAGGTGTTTTTCAGGAACCATGAACAGACCCTGTCTTCTCTAGCTTTCAGATCTTCCATCTTGAAACCCTCTACTCTAATCTTTTGCAGCAGGCAGAGGAATGTTGTTTAGTTTAATTGAATTTAAAGAACAGCTTTGTAATCCTCCTATGAACTTCACTACAAGAACATCTTGTATTATTATTTCTTTTCCAAGTGTTTTTACCTGGTTAATGTGTAAGAAATTAAACAAATAAGATAACAGAATAGAAAAAAATAGCAGAAAATGGGGAAAATTACACAGAGAAGAAAGGTAAGAAAGAAATTAATGAAATTAAAAAAAAAAAGAAATAAGGAGAATGGATTACAAAAAGGAAAGTAAATGAGGGTAAAAATCTGGTTTCAAGTGTTCTTTTATGCAGTATATACATTTTAATAATATCTTTCAATATATTCCTAGTGCACATATTCTGCTATACTAGAAATACAGCTAAATTATGAGCACAACTGCATTATATTTATGTTGTCTTTTATGTGCCATACCTGAAGCTCTTTAGTAGTAAATGGAAAAACTTATCTTTGTTTTTCTCAAAGTTTACTTTCCTAATTCTGTTATCCCTCCTTGTTTGGAATCGCTTCCTTTTTTGTTCATTTCAGAAACCCAGTAAGATTTTTGTCATCATTTGTATTTTGTGTGGATAACTTCCACAATTCATTCTCTAAATTCTTTGAGTGAAACTCACTCCGTGTCATTTTGTTCCCTTTTTTGTATGATGTGGTATGGTTTATAAATTGTCATTTTCAACTTCTTAAGAGTACTGTTGTTAGTAGTGATGATTTGCACTGGTTTTTATATAAATCTGTCTTCCAATGTCTCCTAAAAGACTTCTTCCATCTCAGTTGACTGAAGGCTGCAATTCTAAGTTTGAAAAGTCAAAAATTCACTACATACTTGTTTCCTAATCTCATAGAAGGTTAGTCATACTTCTGTATCTTAATGCTTTTTGAGAACACATTAATGAGTGTTCAGAACTGTGAAGATCCACAGCATGTGTTTATCCAAAGTGTTAGTGTTATTGCTGCTTGTTTTCAGGCCAGTGGCTGGAATGAGTTTTGAGGTCTTTCCCATGGGAACTGACTTCTTCAGCTTTATACTTATGGAGGAAAGTGTTCTGCTGTCTTCGGAGTTGTTTATTTTCTGACGATCTCACATTTTCAGTTCTTGATGGGTCTAAAGTACATTACTCCTAAATTCTAGTTTGGGCTTGTAGACAGGAGAGGTTATAATAAATGTGATGAAAGTGTGCAGTTTTGAGTGAACATCTCGACTGAAGTTCTGCAGTGCTTGGGATTTGCTGGTCATCCAGAATGTACTAGTAAAGTCTGTGTGGCTGACTGTGGACTGGGTCAGTAAGGGTACTGTAGACTTTAACACATGTTCAAAGAGTTCTTTCTAGTCCTCAAACTGTTTTATATATTGCTCAAGACGACATGTGCACATAGCAGACTGGAAAGGGCATTGGGGAGGGGTGACAGCTATAGAGAAAGCAAAAATTTAGCATTGAAATGAGGATAGAGTGGCAAACGTGAAGAGTTCTCATCCCAAGAGCGAGGTCTGGGCTGCCAGAGTGAATGGGGAGAGACTTAAGAGACATAGGTTTTTTGATTAAATTGAAATACTGTTGTGTCAAAGAGAAAATAAATTGACAAGAGAAAGCAGGGAGGTTCTTAGGAACATAAATAGAGTATGAACCATGAAGCTGCATTTGCAGAGAGGACACTGCATGCAGCATTAGCAGCTACTCTGAAATCTTGACTCTGACCCTTTTAACTAGCATCAGGGGATGTTTAAAGAGTATCTGAGGTTTGAAGGTCACACAGTCATGACAAGTATGTCAAAATATTTGAGAAATGGTGTATAACATGATAAACAATTTTCCATAGTGGCTTTTTTTCAGTGATCGTGGGGGAGAGAATAACTATGGCATCAGTTGTAGTTAGTAAGATTCATACTAATGTGTTAGAGGATACAAATACACCCATATAAATACATACTACACAAGGGGTTGGCAAGTTATCTACACTTTTGGCACTTATGTGAGGAAAGGCCCTACTTTATTAGATGTGCAGTGAGACGTATGGTTGCCATGGGAACTGCTACTCTGCGTGTTGTCAGTATGTGCTTATTATTAATGTTGCACTTGTATTGAGATTTTAACACAATCTTTTTTATTCTAATTGGGCTGGTTGTATGTACTCCTTCCCAGTTAAAAAACCAGCTAAGAACAAATGAGTGTTTTCATTATTAGATNATTTTAACACAATCTTTTTTATTCTAATTGGGCTGGTTGTATGTACTCCTTCCCAGTTAAAAAACCAGCTAAGAACAAATGAGTGTTTTCATTATCAGATCCAGAAACGTGAAGGAAATTGCTTTCTATCAAGGTAAGGTGAGAGAGGAGGGCCACTGAGCCTTTATCTCTCATTAATTTTACAAGGAAGGAAGAGTAGTTGCAAATTAACACATGACGATAGTGGTTGTTTACTTTGGTAATCTTACTGGATACTTGATAGGTTAAAATTTAATACAATGCTTCTGTAGGCTGTCATGAGAAACATGGAGGTATGATTTTATTAGAGAGCTTAGATAGCATTTATTTTTCTGATCTTATTTTCACAATCTTTTGGACAAACCTTAAGCAGAAAAACCCATTTCAAGTAAACGGATTATAATGTTGGATTTTCAGGGAACCCTTGAAGCATTAAGAGGAGAATAGTCAAGAGACTGGCAATTTTGTATTAGTGGGATGATAATGACAATTATGAATGAGTTATTCTAAAGGGACAGTAATCTTTTGTAGAAACTGTTCTGGTAAATGTCCAAAATGTAATTTGTTTGGCTTACTGGGAGCAATCTGAAGATTAATCATTGTTGTCAGAATGCATTCCTTAAATTGATACAGTCAAGTTTTTGATATAACTTTTATTGTTTCTAAATAATTAAAAACTTCTCTCTGCTTTCTCAAAAGTGCATATTCCTGAGCAAACTGTTCTATGTGTTTGTGTATTTTAAATTAATTTAGTTGTATACAAATGCTTCAGCTTTGTTAGCTAACATACAGGTTCTAGATGAGGAGTATTCATAACTTTGGATAGACGGACATATACATATGTTTGTCTATAGTTTTAACTAACTGAAACAATTTTGAAATTCACTGCGGATTTTTATTAGTGTTTCTCAGTGTAATTTTGGGTCCTTCTGTAGTATGTTTTCATGATACTTTTTTCATGTGGTATTTTCTTTTGGATTTCTTTTCTTTTTCAGAGGGAAAAGAAATAGATTCCTAGTAGCAGAACTGGAGGCAATTAGTTACCCAGAATATAATGTTTTCCAGCAGGGAGGTAGTTTAGCTATAAATCCAAACTTCCCACACTAACTTGTTTCAATAGCACAGACCCTCTTAATTAAGAACAGAGTAATAAAAGTAATGAGCTCTTAACAAATCTGTTAAAGGAGCTGAGAGGAATGAGAGTCACTCAGGCTTCCTGGAAAGCAGACTTTTGGAAGTGTCTTTGACAGTATAGGGCAGTAACAAGTTACCATTTTGCTTGGAAGTAGTCTGTTAGACAGCTGTGGCTGAATACCTTCTAATGATTTAAAAAATGGTGTAATTTCATTTCTGATAACTAGAGAGCAAGAGAATTTGCACTCTTGAAGTTGATTACAATAGATTTCAGTCCTATTTAGCCTGAATTCCTCCTCTGCTCAGTGGCTTCCTGCTCAAGATTTCCATTAGGAGATCTAGTAGGCACTACTATGAGAAACAGCTAAGTAATTTTGAGGCCTTCAGTAGTTTTGTGACTTTTGAAAACAAAGTCCCATAGAGACAGGATACTATATGAATTAGTATTGAGTTGGACTGACTGAAGAGAGGAAAAGTAAAGTTGTAAGAGGATGTGGTGGTTCAGTTTCCAAAGTAAAGCTGACATTTTTTTTCCATACCTGTATAAGATGCTAGTTCAGGCTTGAAAAGCCTGGGAAACCTGTTACAGTGGAAATTTTGCTGGGCAAAGATTAAAGTATAAAGGATATGGGGATCACAAAATAAAATGACTTGTGTATGATGTGAGACTCACAAAATGAGATAATAATTGTTTTCTGTGAGGGGTTATCTTATTTAGAAAAATAAGTCTCCCTAATCTGAACCTGAAACACACAAGATGTCAATAGAATTGCACACCTGGCTGAGCCCAGTGCACTCTGGGCTCTTCCAAGGCTTAGTAAATTTTCTTTAAGAAATATTGGTGTGATATTATGAAGTGATAAAAAAATCAATGAGGCAATGATTTCCCAGTCAGATGGAGTGCTTTGTTGTTAAATTATTTCTTTCACCTGGAGCTGCAATGGCTAAAATAAGTTGGAAAGGGTTGCTGAGTGACTTGATGGAGATTTACTTGCTATGTTATTCCAGTGAAGGCTGAAATGAATCTGCAAATGATGTTTTTGACTACAGGAGGGCACCTGCAATTATTCAGTTTGCCACTCATGGAAGACATCATTGATTAAATTCCAAAGCCTATTGACTCTACTGGTGTGGCTGAACTTTCATCTTGAGAATCTACATTTGCAGGGTGCACTTACAGCTTGTTTGGTTGTTTTTTTAAAAAAAAAATCTGTAGAAACAGGGCATGTGCTCACTATTAAGAGAACTTCTACCTGAATTATTGGCTTTTTTTCTTTTTTACTTTTTTTCTGAAAAGACAAAATATGAGATGCAGTTTTAAGAACTAAAGTAAGAGGTAGGTCTATTTCCCAGAGCTGGTAATGCTGGTAAAAACTGAGCTGAAAGACAAGAATGCCTCATATTTTCTTGTCATTTGTATGATTTGCTGCCAACTATGACACTCATAAAATTATGAACGTGTCATTAAAATGCTGTACTGAAAGTTTCAGAAGTGGAACCATGTGAATAGCACTGGCTTTTACATAATGAGATAAAATTAAGTGTTAAGGGCTTTGTCATATAAACTAAATGTAAGCATGTGAAAATGAAACATGTTGACATCATCACAGAAATAAAGGAGAAACAGTTAGAGTTTAATTTTAAAATTAAAAAGGAAAGTTATTTTGTTTTCAGTTACGTTATCAGTAGAAAACAGGAAAAAAAAAAATCCTTAAAGTCCTGCTCCCCAATAAGTAACTGCTGTGAAGGTCTAGTATGTCAACTACTTAATCTCAGAAGAAAAATGTCTGAGAAGGAAGGGGTCTCATTAGAAAAGCTAAAACAGACACTACCATCACAAATTAATCTATATCAATGGGTACCCCAGCATACTTACCGATACCATAAGACAGCGACAAAGTCTGGATGACCACGGACACTTCAAATGCCCTATGGAGTCTGCAGTTCTGTTTTGGAGAGTGAGCAATTTAAAAAGTTCATAGTGATGTATTCCTGAGATTGATGGGAGAAGACTGAAAGCTCGAGGAGGAAACTGAATCTTTGTGTATCATATGTGGTATGAGTCCTCTTCCAACTGTTATTAGATATTTTAAGGGAGAAGAGTGCCATTCTAATGTTTTTTTTTGTGTAGAAAGCAGTTCAAGTACTGACTCTGGCAGAAGGTTACGGACTTTCTGAACCTGATGTTCTCTGCATCCCCTCCTGGTAGTGGAGCTTAGATTCTACTGATTCTTTAACTTGACTTTAGAAATATAGAAATCCTGTTTAAATCTCTTTCTGAACCTGGCCTTTAGGGAACTAGATTTTGTTTTCCTTGATTTATTTTTGGCTGCCATAGGGCAGTAACTGATTGCGTGTTTACTGTTGCTGATCTTGTTTCAGAGTCCCCTAAGCCTTCCCTGGAGATGAGGCAGGAGATGGGCATGGGTGATACTCAGCTTCACAAATTTGAATTCTCTTCATTGGTCTATCTCTGTGTTCTCAACGTTTATTGATATTTCCAGCTGTGTGAGCCTCAGGAATCTATAGAAGTGGAGTGATCAGTGTTAATTGGGACAGGCCTGTTAATGGGAAAAAAAGAAACATTTTCTGTCTTCTGCTGCTTCTTCTATTTCTTCTGCTGCTCCAAATAGGAAATGGTGTCTTTTGGAAATGTTAGGGGTCAATGGGGAAAACCCCCTAACATAACTTTGAAAAAGTTATGTTTAAAAAACAACCAAACCTCCAAATTGTGTGACAATAGCTTTTCCTGTCTTTGCAAATGGTTGTGAATCATGGCATTAGGCTAAAGACAGAAAGAGATTTTCCTGACAAATCGACCTGTTTTTTGTTCTTTAAAAGTGACTGAGGTACAATATGCAAACATATGATTTTAACCCAGTGTGGGGTTAAATGTGTAACAAGATACCAGAGTCTGCTTACAGTAACACAGGTGAATTATTGTCTGTTCAATTGGATCCTCTACTAGACACATAATGGATCAGGAATTATAAGAGTTTGTCAAAAAACATTTTGGTACTCATCACTTGTTAGGGAAATTTCAGCTCCATTGTGGTATGAGTGTTGTATCCTAAGTGGTATTATGGTCTCAAACTTGAAAGTTATCAGCTGCATCTGTAAAATGGTAATTGTGAAAACTTTTCTTGCAGTTGTTTTCATATTCTTGCAATTTAGAAATCATTATTATCCTTTTCAGCAACTGGATTCTTGGTATTATAGAACTTTTTTGATGGAAGAACAGCTAAACAAGTGTTACTTGCCAATAGTGTTTTAGTGCTCTGACCCTCAAACAAAAGAACTTATTTACCTAAATAAGCCCAGTTTTAAAATATATTATATTCTGTCCTACTATAAGACACAAAGGCTGACTTTCCTTTCTCAAAGCATATGGGGTAATAGCAATAGCAAGGGAAGCACTGAGGTGCTGCCAGTGAGGTTGATTGGTCAGTTTTGCTGCTTGGGAGGTTTTAGGTGAGAACTTACCAACATTAAGTTAAACTTCAGTGTTTCTGAATTTCAAGAGCAACAAAAAATGAGACCATATACTCTCTTCTCCTTTGTGTTCATAAACACAAAGTAAGATCTGTATAGCCCCTACGCTCTGAGAAACTGTGACCCCAAAATGATTTGGAAGCTTACTTTGATGGGTCATTTGGGGATATTTGTTACAGAATAACAGTCAGTGAAGCTGGAAATTTCCATCCTTCTGTAGCAATGATAATAAATCTGAGTTATGAAAAACCTCTCTAGACTGTTTTAAAAATTGAAATACTAATTGTAGGTTTGCAAGTTTAGCTGTGATATATAATTTTAATTCACTCATGCAGTGGTCACAAAGAGAATCAGAACAAAATTACAGGCATTTTGGGAAATAATTACATATATTTTTTAAATGTTTGTTCTGAAAGCGCTGCTAATATGATAAAAAAATGAAATCCCTCTGCTATTGAACAAGTAATATGACAGAGGTTAAAATAAATAAATTACTGCCAAGATTTAGGAAAACTCTTGAGCACGTGTTGAATAAAGCAGCAATGTCATCAGTTATGTAATAAAATTCACAGACAGGGTAGCTTTCAAAAAGGTGTGTTGCTATTCTGAATCTCAAAGTGTTTCTGTCACTTTTGTCAGTGCAACTTTTTTATCTTTCAATTAGTCTTATAGAAAAAAAAATATTTCTCATAACTGAAGGTTTTTAAACTCTGAAGTTCAAGTTGAAAATAAAGAGAAGATAATTTCTGTCTGGAAAGCCAAATTTTTTTGACTCATGTTATATTTACATAGTTTCTTAACTAGCAGTTAGTTCTGAAGGAATCCTGAGATGTGTCTTGATATTTGAGACTTTGCAATCTCTTAGGACTGCCAGAAGTACATATGTACTTGGATTCCAGATTGGCTGCCGTTGAAGAGATTACACATCTCAAGTTGTGTATGTTTAAGTGGGTAAACTGGTTTAACTTTGCATCAGAGGATCTGTGCGTACAGTTAAGAAACTTAGAAGTGGATCTTATGGTGAAAAAGGTTTTTCCTGCTTTCTGAAAAAAATTGCAAGAAGCCAATAAAGAACTAGGATGTGCTTCTTTAAGAAGAAAATGTAATTTTTTATTTATCCAGATGATATATATTTGTTTTCTGCATTTCAGTCTTTAGATTGTTCACCCTTTCATTCCAGAAAATATAGAAATGAGGTACTTCTACATGAAATATTAAAGCGTATGAAATATATTAAAGCATAGAATTAGACTTTTTCTGACTAAATAAGAAGAACCAAAGTATCCTGTGTACGTATTAAGAAATAGTATTTACGGCACAGCATGTGAGGGCACCCAAAGAGCTTTGGTTTGCAATGATAAGTGGGTTTACAGGGCAAAGGGCAATGGAATGCTAAAGATTAAAGTAAAGATTAAATCACAAGAGAAGAGAAATATGATTTCAAACAAATCCAACCAGATACTCTAAAGATTTAACCAATTTTTAACAGAGGATGGTGTCATAAGGAAGGAAGAAAAATGCTCTTCTATGGTCCTTGTATTTAACTCTTTCACTAACATCTGGGTTTAGTAAGTACTAGAAAATATTTCTGAGATTACTTTTTCAGTGATAAACAATCAGGGCAAGGTTACAAACAACATTGTAAGCTTTGATATTGTACTGAAATAGTTGAAGGGCAGAAGTCTTCAAGTACTGGGGAGGAGAATATCAGTCCTTTGTGGCAAGTTGCTTTAGCAAGAAAGTTTCGTAACTTAATAAATGCTGAAGTTTGAAGATCAAGCGTGATCTCCAAACATGAGCATAAGCAGTGTTTAGCTATTTTAACTGTTGGATGGGGTTTTTGTTTGTTTTGTGTTGTGCGTTTGCTTGTTTAGTTTAATTTTGTTTTGTTGGTTTGTTGTTTTTTTTTTTTTTCCACAGTGCAACACCTGAGGTATTTTTATTTCTGCCTTGGGCTGGATCTAGACATATGCAGCAAAACATTTTACTCCTGGTATTGATTTCTCTGTACACTGTAACCCCCTCTGCCCGTGACTGCCTTATGAACTACCCAGTTCTGCTTATGTCTTCCAGGGATCCAAAGTTTTGCTCCAACACATCCCAGATACATAACCAGGCCTCAGACTTCTGATAAAATTGTGAATTTATGAGAAAAAGCTCTGAGAGAGCCTGTAAGAAAAATAATAAGTAAAAGGGATAAAATTAAAGCAGAGTCAGAATTGTAGAGACAAGGACTGTTAATACCTCAAAGAATCTGGGAGGAGAAGAGTTAATGTGGAAAAGTATTAAGAAAATAAACTTAAAAAATGGAGAAGATGGTTGGAGGTCAGCAGATATAGCTGTGAGCCAACCAGGTCCTTGGTGCCAGCAGAGGTTATGGAGGGGTGGCATCTTGGTCACAGAGGGTATCTGCTCCAGGGAGCTCCAGAGACTGACCCCTCTCCTCTGAGCCTGGGTCTGCCTGGCTGGCAAAAATTCTTTGATTCTTTTATCAGGGTAGTGAGTAGCCCAGCAAGTCTTAAACTTGCTGTCTTGCATGTGCAGTCATGAATATATAATAGCTTTATAATGTTAAGCTATGTACTGCTGGTACAGTCTCTTTGCACATGCCAGAATGAACTGACACAGAAGAGGGTTGGCGACACGCTCTTTAACCCACCCAATCCACCAAGGCAACTCCAGCAAGGCTTCTAGGTAATTAAAGAGAAGAGAAAACCCTAAAAAAACCTCAAAAATTGAACAAAACCAAAAATCTAAACCCCTTTGTCAGCAAATTGTATCACGTGCTTCCTTATCTTTCCTTCCTTGGTAATGTACAGACAGGTAGGACAACCTAAAATGGAAAAATGTGAATCAAGGCTGAAATCTGATTGCATTCTCATTTCTTATTCACTTGCCTGTCAATTATGTTAAGGATACAGTTTCAAGGATGAAGTGTGCCATTACTGATTATTCTCAAAGTATTTTGTGTTGTCTACAATTTCTTTTGCTATTGTTTCAAGACCAATTCCAGATGGGATAAAATTAATTGGTATTTCCCAAAAAATCTGCATGAAGTTTATGGGAGATGTATTTTGTTATTTCAAACTGTATTTCTTTTATAGTTTCTCAGTTTAAATTATTTGTTTTAACATCTGTTAATCCAACCTGATTTTTATTCTGACCTTCAATATGAAGTCTTAAATCCATGGTTTCAGCAGATCCTCAGGAGATTAATTGTTTTCCTGTTTGGTTTATTTCCTTTCTCTCATTTCATTTTGTTTTGCATTTTGATTTCGGGGTTTATTTGGCTGAAAATTCACCTTAGTTAAGAAGATACTTATAAAATATGTATCACTGGGCATCACATTTTCTGCTTTGAAATTTATATGCCTAGTATAAGTGAGTTCAATCCGCCCTCATGTTTTTTGGATAATAGATTCTTTCATGTCCTTTTTAACCTAGCTCCTTTTCCTTTGTTTCTTTCTGTCTCTAATGAATGTCCTCATTGAAATGAAACCTTATGCAGTAATAAACCTTTTCAAGACATCATTGCTAAAATGTGTATGACATTTTAAATTATTAAATTTATCGAGAACAATAATCCAGTCAAAAGAGGGAGATAATGACATTTTCTTAAAGACCAATGTCAATTTATATGGAAACCAATGTTTTATTTACAGCATGGTAAAAATACTCGGTGAGCAACAAAAGTGAATGCTCTGGGCCTCATTGTTATTTTAAAAGGCTTATATTATTTTACCCTATTAATTTTACTGCTATGAAGAATGGTATTATTTGAAATGGGCAGATGGTCGGACTTGTTCTAAAGGACTAAAGAAGAAATACTTTGTTTGGTGTATAAATTCAGAATTTTCGTTAAAGTATCACTGTGTGGTGCAGCTCAAAAAAAGAAAAATTCAGGTAGAAACTAGGCAACTACACATGGTATCTCCTTTTTTAGAACTGGAAACAAAAGCAGAGTAGAATGAACAAAATATGGAAATATCACTGGGCATTCAGGGAAAATACAAAAGCTTCAAGAGGAGAAGTTTTTGTGTTTTGTTTGGTTTTTGAATAAGAAGTAGAATTTTTGAGTTCCTTTAACAGTTTTGTAACAGAATCATGATGAAACAGTAACATTGTTTGCCATAAAAGAATATGAAAGTCTTATCAGAATGGGACTAAGAAGACCAAGGTGAGGAAAGAAAAACTTATGATAAAGATTTTGAATAGATGTGATCATAAAACTAGTGGCAAGTGATTGTGGCAGAGCTGCAGATGGAGGGAAAGGTACTGAACAAATGTGATAAATGCTGCAGGGCACTGGTATTCTTTCTTTTAAGTCCTTTGTCAAAGCTTCTTCGACTTCTGTAATTTTAGGCTAGTGCTGTGTTCATTGCAGGGGTAGGGCACGTTTAAAGCAGAATTTATTCTTGTGTTATTAGAATTAACTCAGTGACTGAATACAAATCTGTTGTACTCTGGAGCCAAAAAATGCAACTTGTTGAAGGGGTTTTAGTTGAATATATAAAACTAAATAGAACAATGTACAAAGAGAAATACCATGTGCAAAGATGAAGGGCTTTTCCTTGAGTTAAAAGTTGTAGTAGGAATCCAGTGAAGGGGAAATATATTGAGTGAAGACAATAAGTAAGCAAACTGATAGACCTAAGGATAAACAATAAAAAACACTCAAAAAAACTCCTGCTGGGAGGGTTGGACTTTCATGTAGCCCTACCTAGTTTTACACTTAAGACAGAAGCCAAGCTTTGTTTATGTACAGTGCAGAAATTTTAAAGGTGAGGTTTTCAGTAAAGGGTCTGACAAGTTAATGTTTAAGGCCTGTTTTTCAGTAAGAAATCATTGATGCTGTTTCACTTTTGTGGCTTATTTTTAATGAAGCAGTACTGCCAGAAGCAATATATATCTCTAAGCTTTCTGCTTCATATTTCAGAACGTGAGCATTTAGAAGTCTTTGGGCAGACTTAGGTCCATATATTTTTTTCCTGCTTTCTTGCTTGCATCTTCCACATAACATTCGTCTGGGAAGCTTCAAAGAGAGTCCTCAGCACAGTATGCCTATAAGGAATCGGAAAATGCTTAGTAGATAATTGAGTCCTCATGCTAGAACTGATAAACAACTTAAAATGAAATGACTTTAAGAACTTAATATAAAGATTTATGGCTGTTTGTTTGCAGCTACCAACTCTTCATTTGTCTGTGGTGCATAACAATGCACAGCTTAAAATGGTCTCAGATGGATCTGATAGTTTGGTAGACAAATTGGAGCAACAGAAACCTTTGTGCTGCTCTGATTTAGGAGGACTAAGAAAAAAGGACTTCAGACAATTATGTTCTTCATTATTCTACTTTCAACTTCTATTGGTCTCTATTTTATTCAATTGAGCAAGTGTCAGCTAAGCATTCTGTCAATGGGCTTACAGCAGTGATTCGTACAGTTTCCTTCACCAAAAGAAATTAAGTCATTTTAAAAGATGAAGCAGTTTAAATGATTTTCCCAGTAGCTGATGTATGTGTGTGTGTGTTGGTGTGTTTATGCGTATATCTGTCTGGTTACGGCAGTGTGATAGAGGGCCTCCTAGGTAATTAACTTGCTGCAGAATTCCTTTCAGTATGCAAGCAGGCGATGGGAGATTCCCTCGAACATTTCCAAGAGGGTTTTACAAGGCAAAATTAAGTGTATATGAGAAGTTGAGATTCTCAATGTTAATTTAAGGAAAACATAAGAGAGAGACTTCCTGGTTGAAATGACCATGGATTTATTAGCGTAGATACACAGAGGAAGATGATACAGACACAAGTGTTAAGGTTGTAGTTTTATTTTGACAATATGATTGACATAAATTTAATTGAGCAAAATACATTAATTGCATTTAGTACATGGATATAAGGTGATCACCCAAGATGATTAAAATATTGAAAAAAATCCTTTGGGGCAGGAGGGTGAGGGTGTGTGGCATGGAAGGGAAACATGAAGAGGGGAAGAAGGAGATGCATGCAGCTGAATTTGAAGTGTTCTTCCCCTCCTTTCCAAGGTCATGATCTGGCAATCTGGGTTCTGTAATGTGTTTTCTTAGTCATGTGTCAAGAGCTTTCTGAGTCTGCTAATTGTAGACGCTAAGAACTAAAGCTCACCTGCTAGGTGATTTAGCAGAGGAACACCGGCTCCGGGCAGCTTCTTTGTTTTCCTGATGCTGTGAGGGGTATATGATTAGTCCTTGTCCATCAGGAAAGAATAGTCTCACTGGTCTCTTCTGTGTTACAGGACCATGTGCTTGTAACACAGATGTCTCTGCCTCTGTTAGGGCCTGCTAAGGCTGAACAAAGGACCTGCTATTTACTTTTTGGCAATTGGCTAACTCAGATGAGTTCAGATTTATGTGTTCTTTTGCACCTAGCATGCAATCATCTTTCTTTTTCGGGCTCTTGTGCAGGTGGCCAGTAGTGCGTCATCTTCCTGTTTGGCCAAATCTTTCACTAATGGGAAATCTTTTAAGAGTAAAAGTTTCCAGGCAGAATCTGAGCAGGGCCCTGATACTATTATTTTTACATGTTGCTGTTTGAGACCAGGCACCTAATTGCTGAAAGCATCATGGGAAAATACCATAGCCATTGAGTGATCATTAACAGCAGAGTTTGGACTGAATTCAGTGTTTCCTAGCTGGCCATAATCAAGAAGTGGAATTACTAGAGTGACTTAGCTAAGCAAAAATATCAGTCTGTGTCTGCTTTTTGTGTATATGTAAAATAGTTGCATTAATACATTGGCTGTAGCTAGAAACACAACCGTTATTTTTAACTACATAGTAGCTGAGCCTGTATTTCATGTTAAAAGCTTAAAAAAGCTTCAGTAGCCCTGTACTCACGATCAACAACAGATTTTTACTGGAATATTTAACTGCATCGCCTGTGCCAGTATTGGAATTTCTTGAGTTTGTAGTATAGCATAATATGATTTGACACTGGTAGATCTGTAGAAATTTTAAATACATAAATACATGTGCATGAAAAGCTGCTCAAGTGATTTTCTATTTGCTACAATGTGTTTTGAGTGATCAATCATTAATAATAGTAATAATAACAACTCAAGAGGTTATGCTGTTCTTGAATTTTTTGGATTGCAATAGCATCTGTGGGATTTTATCACACACTTCTGAAATGGGTATCAAAACTGCTGTTAACTTTGGAGCCTATGCTGTTAGTATTTACACCATGCTTGCTACTTCTGGGCATCACAGATAGTACCTGCACTGGGCCTGGAAGGATCCTCTTTGACTTCCTTTGGGTTTGGACAATGTCCCATCTTTGAAACTATTCCCAGTCGCTGGAGGTCACAAAAAGGAGAAAGGTTCATTCAGGTAAGTACAAGATGGATTTGAACTCTAGGCTCATGAATTTGAATTGCTTTTTAACAGAAGCTGTGTGCATGTGTGGTGAACTTGACAGCTGGGCCAGATGTGGAGGACCACCAGTTCTCCATCTATATAGCTATCACTTCTATTTAGAGTGTCTTCTAGTAGGTCAGTAAATCTTTGGCAGTAAATCACCTGTACTTGTTTATACATCCCTGAGATTTCATATTCTCTGGTACATGCTCCTTCACCCTCAGTGTTTTAAGATACAGAGGCTTTGTGTGACTCAGAATACAGTGCTGCAGAGCCCAGACTGTATTTCAGTATATGCTGTAGTCCCTAGAGAGATGGATAGAGGTGTTGGATGAAAAATCTAGCAAAATAAAGTTGAAGGGAATAGAATTGGTTATAATGAGTATGGGAGGAAGAAAATCATATAAACTATGAATTGTGTAAAGTTAATTGAGATTAAGTACTTGCAGCTGTACTCACGCATACACCTTCTTTCTTGTATGAGAACACATTCAATTTCCAATATATGGGATGTGAAAATTCATGGCAGGTGTGTTTTTTATACAGCAGGATAATATGATTTATTGAGCTATTTGCAAAGGATGGGATGAAATAATAATAGGAAACAATTGACAGTTAATTGTCAGCTCAAAGTCAACCTCAGTTTTGATGTAATTTTCTGGTTTGCATACATGGAAATTTGGAAACTTCTCCACTTTCCTGGCTATTAAAAAGCAGCATTACAGTTGGGTCTTTTGTATCTTTCTTCTTGCTGTAAGATGAAATTTGACTACTTTCACTACTTTCACATGTGTAAGTTGGAACAGCTTGTTGTGCAAGTATTTTACTTCCCATCAGAATATGACCAAAGTCCTTGAAACTGATCCCCCTCAGTGAAGTGTCAGCTAGACTGTTTGGTCACTACTGTGTTTGCAGGCAGCTACTTGTAATGTGGCTGTGTAATAAGGGTTCTTTCCCTCAATAAGTTGGGGGATGTGGTCCAAAGTTAGCCAACTGGGGAATAAGCCAGGCTAACCAGAGCACTGACAAATGTTCCTTAGCTGCTTCCCAGGTTGAGCACCAGAAGACCAAACACCCCAAGTTTATGTGTACCAATGCACACAGCCTGGGGAACAAAGAGCAGCTTCATATCCAGTCTGAAAGTTACGATATCGTAGGAATAAATGAAACATAGGGGGACAACTGACATGACTGGAGGATCATAGTGGATGGCTATAAGTTGTTTTGCAAAAACAGGCAGAGAAAAAGAGTCATTGTACTCTTTTTTTAAGGAGAATCTTCAGTGTATGGAAGTGAACTATGCTAATTCCGGCACTATAGAATGCCTCTGGGTCAGGATCAGAGGGGTTGTCTCATAGGGGAATCTTACAGTAAGCATCTGCTACTGACTTTCAAACCAAGATGATAAAGACAGCAAAGCAATATTTATGTCACTTAAACCAGCTTTGGATCAACATAATCTGGTTCTTATGGGTGACTTCACCTACACAGACATTTGTTCGAAGAACGGTGCAGCAGCTCACACATCATCCATCAAGTTTCTGGAATGCATAGAGGACTGCTTGCTCCCACAAATGTTAGATGTGCCAACCAGGAATGAGGCACTGCTGGACTCATTACTCGTAAACCAAGAAAACCTGCTTAGTAATATTTCATTTAATTATAGACTTGGCTGCAGTGATCACAATACTGTGGAGTTTAGGATCCTGCTGAGCACTCTGAAGGCTAGTGCTAAGACAAAGGTTTTAGATTTTTAGAAGAGGAAACTCAGCTTGCTCAGAGCTCAGTTGGGAGGGATTCCATGGGAAGCTTCCATGGAGATAAAGGGACTAGTGAGTGCTGGGAGTTTTTCAAGAACACTCCCCTAGAAGCACAAAAACATTTCATCCCCTTTAAAGGTAAGGGAAGTAGGAGGAGAAAGAGACTTCCTTGGCTTAACTGTGACCTTCTGACTCTGCTCAAAACAAAGAGAAGTGTTCCAGAGATGGAAAAGCAGAAAAATACCTGTTGAGAACTACAAGGGCATTACCAAGGCATGCAGAGATGCAGTTAGAAAAGCAAAAGCTCAGTTCAAATTGGCTAGAGATATCAAAAACCACGATAAAGGGTTCTTCAGTTATGTAAACAAAAGCAAAAAAAAGAAAGGAAATATTGGCCTGATGTTAAACAGGAGAGGTGAATTAGTCATCAACAACACTGAAGAGGCAAAGGTTTTCAACACTTTCTTCACCTGTGGCTTTACCAGCACTGTTGGGCTCCAGGCCTTGGGAACAAAAACCCAAGCTTATGCAAACATCGACCCACTGTCAGTGAAGGAAGAGTTCATATGTGACCTATTACAGGGGCTTCGCCCCTATAGGCCCATTAATGGGCCCTGACATTGTCTTCTTGAGGATGTTAAGAAAGCTGTCTGACAGCATTGTGAAGCTATGATTCTATGTAACATCTGTATTTACTGCAGTTGTGAAGAGACATTTCCCCCCCAGTTTTCTTTTTTTATTTTTTTAATTTAGGGGAATGGCTATCATTAAGTTGTTCTAACATGACTTACCTCCATTGGGAAACACAGTTTCACTTCAGGATTTGCTTTATGAGGAACACTAAAATGAGTAGTGGTTTGGAAATCTAAGCCTGGAAAGAGCCAGAGGTTGTGAATGGATCCTGTTGCAGTGCACACACTGCTACAAAGAGGGAATGTCACAGAGCTAATATTAGTTTAATTGAAAATAGGCTGAGGAGGTATTGTAATATTGAGTATGATTAAGTAAAACCAGTGTACAAAAAAAATCCTACAAGTAAAAACAACAGCACAAAAACCTCCAAGACCCTCAAACCCTAATGCCTTAGGTTGTCTGTTTAGGGATAGTTTAATTGTGTGACACCAATGTAGCACTGCAGTTCCATATCAGGACTGTACAGGTAGGTGCTACTGAACTTGATAGGAGAGTAGCAAATCTATCACAGGAGGCCTCTGTCATCTCTACATCAGTACAGGGCAGAGAAAACTAAACATCTGGATTTAGGATGCCCAAGTCCTACCAGGTAATTTTAGCCTTTATCTCACTTCTGGAAGAGCAGCTCTCTCCTCCCTGGGCATTTGGCCTCATTCTGAGCATTTTGCATTGCTCCATCTGATTCCCTATCAGTTCTTAGAAAAAGCTCCTCTCTGCTTTTTCTTGTTTCTTGTCTTTCCTTGACATTGCTTAGATCCTGAAGTATTTCTGAAGATCCATTTCCTGTTCAACTGAAAATTTTTGAAGTAAGCATATGTATATTTAGAATTTACTGATGCTCCTTTGAAGAACTGTTCTCACAGTCTTTGAAAAGCTCTAATGAGTTTCCTTAGTTTGATTCAGAGACATAAAACAGCTCAGTGTTATTGTAAAGACTCCAGGTATGTTTCATAATACATCTTACGGAAATGTTTGATGCTGCAAAAGAATAAAAGAGAAAATCTGGGTTGGTTGGTTTTTTGTTTGTTTGTTTGTTTGGGTTTTTTTGTTACCAAACTGGCAGAAAAAGAACAAATTGAGAACAAAAACTGAAGCTACACTCAACCATTTGGTTTGATAAATATTGTTTAAAGATGTCTGACACCAACCAGAGGCACTGCAGATAATAGTCTTGGTATAGGAAATAGTTCTTGATTTAACATGAGAATGACTCTACACTTTATTAAAAATGGGATCTATTGCTCAGTTAATGCAATGAATTAAATAAAATTATTTCCAGAAATTACCTCAGGGAGAGGGAATCTTGTCTCTGGTAGTTTTGTTTTTCCTTCTTAGACATAAGTGGAGGTCTTGGAATTGAGCACAAAGGCATGGACACAGTAAAGAAAACCTGTCTTTCATCAAGAGTTCTTAGATGTTAGGAAATCTTTGGTGTGTTGTCCTTACTTTCTTGTTCCACTGTGCATTAGATCTCCAGATAGAGTAAAAGTCCTTCACACTGCCAGTGGCAACAAGGCCAACATGCCAGAATTGGGTACTGTGGTACAAATCAAAAAGCATTCTATTGATACCTGTGTTTTTCTTGAAAAAGCAGCCAAAGGGAAGTACTTCTCTGATAATGCCTTTAAGAACTTGGCATTGTTTAGTGAAGTGCTTGGCTTGGTGTTTGCACATGACTAGATGTACTTTGGAAGTAAACTAAGAACTTGATGAGAAAATAAAACTGATTGAATTGCTGTTCAGTTCCTCTCTAGGTGGTTAAGTTGCAAAATGCAGTACCCAATGCATTTAGAGTAAGAGTGTTTGTGCTTTCAGTATAGCCTTGATTCGTCTCCTGTTTTCAACTACCTCTCCTCCATCTTCATCCGATAACTGTTTTAGCAGAAAATATAGTCTCTACTTACAGAAATACTTCTGACTGACAGTGATCATGCAAATATTCATCAATTTATTCCAAAATCACGTGGAATTCCTGCTAAATATTAACTATGGCTTTCAGAAGTATCATCCTTGAAATTCTCCATGGTCTCAGAATATGATGAAAACAACTCAGTTTCCATATATTCATCCCTGTGATATTTTTTTTTTAAATAGAAGTATGGTAGCTTTTCCTGGTTTGTGATGGCATTTGGACAAATTTTGGGGTTTTTTTCCTTTTCTCTCTAGCTGGAGAAGGATGGCTACAGCCAAACAAATTGGAGGTAAATTTGTAGTTAGCTTGTGGTTGTGCTCATTGTAGACATTCTTAGTTGTTTACTTCATTGTAGAGATGCTTTCCAATTCCAGTAAGAATCCTTAGAAGAAAAAAGCAGTTATAAGGAAATAGTCTGATACACCCTAATGTCTTTACCTATTTATATACAAAGTTATCCTATGTAGAAAAGCCCCAAAAGTATCACCTACATTATATATTCATGGGGTTTTTACCTAAGGAGTAATACATGAGAACCAAATAACTTAAAATTTATCTTGTCAGTGATTTGTCCAGTTCTTACTGTTTTCTGCATTAGTTGTGTTTGTTTGTTAGATTGCTAAACTTAAGGGAAGTACAGGATATGTTGATGCCATCTCTTTAGTGTTGAATTTCTACCTTCAGAGGTAATACATGGGAGAACTAAAAGCCATTTCAGAATATAAGAAAATATACATTTTTAAGTATCTCTTCCTCCAGGTGGATTTGGAGGCATTTGCCCTCATTACTTTCATTACTAAGTTTACAGGAGACTTCTCCACTTTGCTCTCCTCCCAGAAGTGCTCAACATCTTCAGCTTAGAGGTGATGGGTGATTAGTACATTTATGTATTGAACTGGAAGAGTTATCTGATAATGCAAGGATCTCTGACCCTTTACAGTTTTTCTGCACTGAAAAAGCATTCACCAGGAGTTTGAGATCAGTCTCATCGTGCCTAAATAAGATCTGTAACTCTGCATGGTTACACCTATGCTTGTATGCATTCTCAGTCCTATTTATGAGCAACAGTGATTGCTTTAAGATAAGGAAAATGTTTTGTGCTCTTTGTGGGAAAGACATTAAATGTTTGTGTTCTCAGTTAAGCATGCATTTGCTAGTTCTGACTGGTAACTCAGGTGCGTAACATCTGGTAAATTAGATGCATAAGATCTGGAAAACTGCTGTTCATTCAGTATCTGTGTCCAATCATTAGTTATGTACCTGAGAAAATGTCTCCGTTACAGCTTTGTTGCCTAGATTTCCCATGATCATCCTCAAAACACATACCAAAGTGGAGTTGCTCCTTTTCCTGAAGATCTGGAGAGTCTTGGTTCTGTGTTTGTGACAGTAAAACTATCTCTCATTTGGTAACAGGGACATTTAGGAATTGTCAGTTTGTTTTCTCTCTTAAAATTCTTGAGCTGAGTAATAGTGGAGGAAAAGAAAAGCCATGCAAAAAAAAAAAAAACCAACAAAACTAAAGCCATTAAACGGCAAACAAGACAGAGTTGCAATAGAACAACTAAAACTGCTTAACTTAGCTTAACCAAATGCCATAGGAAGTAACTGCTAGTTATTCTGAAGTAGTTTGTCTTGAGGGTTTGTTCATCTGGAGATATATGTTCCAGGAAAAAAAGAATCTCAAAATTCAGAAACCTGCACCAGCATCTATGAATTTGCATTTGCATGTAGCTAACTTGGAAGCAAGAACAAAGATACATGCAAGTAAATTTTGTGTTTTAAAGTGAGGGAGTTGCTGAGGGAAAAGATCCGGTTAGGCATCAGCTAACACCTGAGAGATATTGCAAACCTAGATACATTATTAATTATTATTAATTGCTTGTGTTTTATCAATGTAGTTGTTACTGAGTGCTTTGAGAAGGGTGATGCTGAGGCAGTTCTGAAGAAGAGCAAGGAGTGGTAGAAAGTGGAGAAGGTGAAGGATAAGAGAGATGAAGATCTGAGGGGAGAGTAGCATCTGGCCAAAGTAGGAGCAGAAGCACGGAGCCCTTAAGGGAAGGGAATACCTGGCCCTGTAGGATTCATTATGGAGCAGAGGTAGTGGTATGGAGAAACACAGGATGACGTTGATGGAAAGGAGGAAACCTGGGAGCTGCAGAGATGAATTTGAGATGTTAGTCTCATAATCATTTAGGCTGGAAAAGACCCCTTAGATCACTGACAATTAACCCAGCACTGCCAAGCCCACTGCTAAACTATGTGCCACATCTACACGTCTTTTAAATACCTCCAGGGATGGTGACTCAACCACTTCTCTGGGCAGCCTGTTCCAATGCTTGATAACCCTTTCCAGCAAAGAAATTTTTCCTGATATCCAACTAAGCCTTCTCTGGGGCAACTTGAGGCCATTTCCTGTCATCCTATTGCTTGTTACATGGGAGAAGAGACCAACCCCACCTCACTACAATCTCTGTTCAGGTAGTTGCAAAAAGCAATAAGGTCTACCCTCAGCTTCTCTAGCCATAAGTATTTAAAATGTGTCTAAACCGTCTCCTAGAAGATATTTTACTCTTTGTTTTAGTGTTGTTATTATTACTGAACTTCTGAAGCGCAACGGGGGGAGGAGGGAGAAGTAGCAAGAAAAATCAGGCCATTTATATCCAGAGCATGTCTGGCATGCTGACCTCAGGGTACCATACAGTAGGACACTGCATAAAGGGGAAAACTGTCTTTTTGCTTCCACAAAGAAAATTTCCGGGGAAGGAGGAAGGTATTATCTTCACAGCATTACTTGCCCTTCACAGAGAGGTCAAAACCTGCTTTGTTGGTGTAGTGTCTGGATAGGGCTCTAAGCAGCCTTGATCTCAGCAGGGGGAGGCACATCAGTGTTTTCTTCATATTATGGTTGAAGCAGCTTGCCCTGAATTATTCCACCCTGATGATGTGTATCTCCAGGCTTACAGCATTCCTGCTTCTGTACACTTACTATGCATGCCTAAGCTAGCAGCTCTCCAATAAAGATAGTCTTTATCTGTCAAATGTGGTCGTGACCCGTAGGGTCAGTCTTTTGGTTCATGCTAGCATCCAAAAGGTAGGAATTCTCTACTTGTGTTGTCTGATGATTTGCTTGGAAAAATTCAGAAGTGTGGAACTGTCTTCGAGTGCTCCCAAGGGTGATAGACTCATTATTTCAGGTGTATAGAGCTCCTTTCCTGACTATTTGCAATGAATTATTTTGGATACAATTCTTGGCTTTTAGAAGCTGTGGCCAGCTTGACACCAAACCATAGGCCAGCCTTTTCTCCGGGCATTGATACGACTGAAGTTTGTAGGACCTGAGCGTGGCCACACGTGCCAGGCTTCATGAAACTGCATGTTATTTCTCTCCATACCGAGTTACCATGTTACAAACTTCCAGCAAGGTGATGTGACTCCTCAGATGCTTTGATTCATGCTGTTACTCTTGGACAATAAAATTAATGAAATGTCAAAAAGGGGAAGTAATGATCATTAACTGTACAGTGATAGTCTGAGAAACGTAGCACCTGTGGAACTGACTATCTCTTTTCAGCTGTGAGCCTTTAATTCGTGAACCAGTTTGTAAGTTGGTATTTTGGATCCTGAAGCATTTGCAGATATTTTGAAAGAGCTTTTATGAAAAGGGTAAAACATCTCTGCCCTGTCTGTCTTAGACAAGTGAACTTTTATCACACTGAAGGCCAACACCTGCCTGTCCCAAGTACTGTACTAGTTCGTTGACTTTGACCTTCTAAACAGAAAGTGCTGTGATCAGATCTCTTGAGGTACAAAAGTTGAAAAATATTGTCGGAAATCACTTATGACATTTCTTTTCTTGGTTTAACTGCCAGTGGATTAATTTCCCTACCTTGCTGTTCTGGAATAGATGGGAACCATCCTAATCAAAACTTTTATCAGGTTAGAATCAATAATCTTCCTGTCCAAGAACAGCAGCAATGTTCTCCCTTCTGCAGACTCATTGAACAGAAGGGAATTTTTGTCCTTCTCATGTTGATAAAAAAGAGAGGTAGGGGAAACCCAGATGTTCTGCAGTAGCTACAGAAGCTGGACACCAATTATATTTCTCCAAGCAATCAGCAGGGAATCAATTTATCCTTCTTAAATGGAGGCCCATATGCTCATTGATAGTAGCCATACTGTACAGTCTGCTGTTTTTCACGCTTTGTGTTGGGGAGTAAAGGCTGAATAAATGTGTTTGGCAATATTAAACCTTTTATTGTAGGAACAGGAGAGCATTTGTTATCGCTAAAGCTTGTCAGGGTTTACTGCAACAAACTGAAACATTGAGGTAGAATGATCTGTGACCTAACAATTGTATAGATTTCTTATCAGCCAATACAGATACTTTTTGCAGGTTTAGGGTCAGCACATATTTAGATACTGTTGTGTTAGCATGCTGCTGAGTCACATAGAGGCATTATTTCCTTCCTTGTTGGTAAACAGTTTGCCAGGCAATGATGGTTTGAAATATTATGAGAAAGCTGAAGGACAAGGCTTAGATAAATTCATATCCTGGAAATAGCATATATTCTTTAAATATTTTTCAGTAACGTGAAAAATTTCTTTACTGTGTGGATTGGTGTACTTGTAAGAAAATGTACTTTGTCTTGTAAAATGAGGTGTGTTATTCAGAGATACTGGGTTAGTTTGAGAACGTAAGTATTCTTGAAAACTAAGAATATATGGATTTTGAGGAAAAGAGGGACTGTTTCAGAAAATACTCCAAGATGAAGAGGAACGTGTGGTGGACTTGTGTCTAAATGCTACTGAGAATTGCCTCTCATCAAAGCTGTTCACACGTGAGGATTGCATAATGCTGAATAATGGGAAAATTTAAAATATGTTTTTGCAAAACTGAAGTTTGTTGAAAGGGCAGAAAATATCATGATGTTTATTTGCTTGTTAGAGTATCTGGCATAGCAAATGTAACTGTTACTTCCCTGTGTTTGTGGAAGCATGAAGAGAATTTTGCAATATGTTTCAATCAATTATGTTTCTATTCCATATGTCAATAACATCTGTATGCTCATAATATATGCTAATTCAGGTGTCTGAGGACAAAGCTGGTCTTTGTAGTTATAAACATCTTGGAATTTATTAACTGACATGACTGTCATAAAGCACTATTTGACTGGAATTTATTAAACCATTAACAAATGTTTAATACCTCAGAGGGGACTGTCAAAGGTGAATGCTATTATCTAACCATGTCTAGACTACTTGTCAGGCTAGCAGAGCAATTGGCAAGTCTACTATTTTTAGTTAGGATTAAAATAAGTGACTTGAACTAGAAAGTGAAGTTTGTGATATCTAAAAATATCAGGTAATCAGCATATGTTTTATCTTTGAATATGATCTCTTTTTGTCATCCTTAGAATTTATTGGAATTGAGAGAGTTTAATACTCGTTCATCCTCACTTTAATAAAACATACTATGAGAATGATAGTGTATTACTCCTTTACCACTATGCCGTACTGAGTATTTCAACTATTTGTATGTATTTATTGTTAGTTCTTTGAACCTCTTCCTGATTTCCTTTTCTGAGTGACTGTGGTCAAGTGAGAAACTTTGCTAAACTCATTATGAGTGTCTCCTTTGATCCCAGTGACCTTTGGATCATTTTGTAAGCATTTCATGTTTTCCTGTAATTACTCTCTTCTTTTTTTGACTTAGTGACATACTTGGGATGTATCCCGAGGTACTCTGGGAACTGAAATGTTTTGCTTCTGTAAAATGTCTCTTTGCTGGAGATGTCCTTGGGGTCTTATTCTTGGCTTTGAGAAAGTCTTTAAACATCACGTATCTCCAACAGACATGAGTTACTAAGGTAGTTGATCTCAGTAAGGTTTTGGTATAAACACCTGCTGTCTATATGAAAATGATTTTTTTTTTCATTACATTGACAAAAAATAAACTATTAAAAATTGCTGATAATTTCTTACACTGAAGTAAATCAGTGTTCAAAATTCAATTACAAAAAAGAAGAAAGTTTTATGTCCACAAATACTTTATTTGGGCAAACAGTGTTAGTGTTCACATAAGGTTTACTACTTAGACTATCAGGAAAAGGTGAGGTTGAACACCTGTCTATACCTAGCAAGGCATTTCTTTTACTGAAATTCTCTGCTATTTAGCATACAACCTACAGTAGAGAGATTATGGTCCACTGCATATTTTTCTATCAGAAAGTATGTTTCTCTCATAGTTCAACCCAATTGAATTCCACTCTTTTACAGGAGTTCAGGGACTGCAGGATGGGGTTGTTAAAATCGTTTTTGGTTTAGACCTATATTTTGTCTATAGATCTGTACATTGGTTTTCCACTGATGTTTTTGTGTCCACTGACAACAGCAGAAATCTCTACACTGTTCTGCAGATTCAAGTGGATTAGAATGTGGTTACCTAAGCGGTTGCTTCTTTTGCATAGCCATATTTCTACGCTTGTTAACAGCAAACTTGACCAAGTTACATATGGGAAATAGGAGTCAGGAATGCATCAGCTCTCTGAGGCTTCTGCCTTCCTGCTTGGTTTGTAATAACAGCATCTGCTGGTGCCTGCCCTTTTACCATCTATATATTTAACTCTTGTTGTGGCATCCAGATTTGGGATAGGCATCTGGAGTGGTTGATCTAGTTTCTAATTAAAATAAGAAGCACAACAAACTGCTAAGACAATGCTGCAGCCCATTTCTGCTTTCAGCTGCAAAGAATTTAGTGCATTTTTTTATACTGATATTTCTAAGAACGTGTCTGTCACCGTTCTGTGCATCCAAGGGGTAAGTTCCAAAACTCTGGAGGTAAAGGCAGAGTTATTAGTATGTAAATAAGAAGGTAGGATCTATCAAGTTTTGCTAGCATTTACCAAGTTCTGCTTAGCATTCTTTAATACCTTGAGGGGCATGTCAGTAAATACTGTATTATTCATCGTCATTCTACACCTTCCTACTAGACCAGTGATGAATTTGTCCTCATGTGTTTGCCTGCTCTGTTTATTGAATTCAGACACTGCATTCAGATAAGAGGTGTGCTTAGGAGCTACAAAACATAGACTTTGGCTGCTTGTTTCCAACCAGGGCATCTGTGTGATTGTTTCTGTCCTTCTCTCTGACCCCTGGTCCAGCCCCGCTGCTCAGAACTGCAGCAGCTGTGAAACTGTCCAAAGGGGCTAGTGAAGGGTTAGATGGCTGCTGGGTAATTATGCAGATGCTACTGTCAGGAATTTAGCTCCCTGTTTGACATCTGGGAACATACAGCAAAACACCAGTCTGGTTTTTTTTTTTTATGATCTCTCTGCAGACCACACACTTGTAATGGTTTTAAAAGACTGCCTATAGGTGTTTTCTTCATACTCTGACCTCTGAGCCAGTATGCTCTGGTGCTGCAGTTACTTACACTTTATGTTGTAGGTCAGTGACATGTGGGGCATTATACTTCAGTATAATGTTTATTATAGTTATAATAGTTCTTTGGTGCTTTTTTGTTAGTCTTTTTTTTTTTAACTTTTTTTTCCTCCAGATAAAAGTATTGTATTTATTTTCTTATTGTTGGGACAAATTAATCCAAGCCAGTAAGATAGTATTTCATATTATTAACAGAACTGGGTGTGCACCAAACCCCAGAGCATAGAAGTAGTCCATAACCAGATGGGAGTTTGCCCACCTATTTCCCTGACACTTTCATAGCAGGGTTTTCAAACAAGTTGTCACCAGGGCTTGCGCATCAGGATGTGATTCCTTTCTTTTCTGATACCGATGGGTGTCAAGTGTTTGCTCTTTGTTGGGTCCTGCAGTTTGTGCTCTTCTCCCATTAAGGTCTGGAGTCTTCTGTGCTAGGAGAAGAGGTTTTTGAGAAAAAACTTCTGCAGAGCAGCAGTGCAGTGCAGCTCAGGCTGATGTCTCCCAAAGGTACAGTCCCTGCCATCTGGGATTTTAAATCCAGAAACGTTAGGGGTTGAATTGAGGTTCCTTAATGAAATATTTGAGAAGCCTCAGGCAAAACCAGAGTCATATAATGGACTTGAGATCAGGATAACTTTGGTGGTGTGGTGTTTTGTAACGACTACTCTATCTGGTGCTAACAGCCAACTCTAGTAGTTACCCTTTCTGCCTCAGTGCCAATTTACTTTGGTGGCATGTGATGCTAAAGAATGAATATTACCTGATGTCAGGTGCATCCTTGTGTTGAGTTCCTTACAAATAACTTAAGCCAGCTATTGATACCCCTACAGCAAGTTACACCTCACTTACAGTTAGACACACTGCTGTGTATTTACACTGCAAATTACAGGGTGATGGCTGAGCTCTTCAATCTGACACAAAACTGGCAAGCTTGTATAGCAGTAGTACCATAGCTATGTTGGCTCCAGAACCTGCTGCAGCCTGAAATGTTGCTGAATGCAGGAGCAGAGGTATCAACATCCTGCTCTGTGTGGCAAAGCCACTGCAGGAGGGAGCCCACAGGAAAAGTTGCTCTGTGTTTATTGAGACGTGAATCTTCACAGAAGTGGTGAATGTGTTGTTCCTCATCAAAAAGTTTCTGTTTAAAAGTAAAACAGCAATAAAATTTGGCATGTTGTCAGAACCTGATTTCATGATGGTAATATTATAATAATGTTGACTTTTAATTAAATGAAGTTGACATATTTTAAGTCTACAGATTAACCATCTGTTGCTGCATTAATGAATATCCTTCATGGCATTGGATCAGGACCCATGTTTTGTTATGTTTTGCCTTTTTTTTTTAATTTCCCAAGATAGCTCTCTGCCACATATATTTGTTGATTAAAGCATGAAATATTGGCCAGAATCAATTTGGATTAGTCATTTACCCACTTCTGGGAAATGAACTTTATGCACAGGATTGGTACTTCTCCTCGGTTAAAATGTTTCGAAGTAAGAATTTTGGGTAGTCATCTCTACTGCCTTTCTGTGCCAAATACATTCCTTTGAACAACACTTTCTAATTCGTGGTTTGTGGAAAACCCTCTTAACAAACATCTCTTTTGCACAGAGAATTGAACTTGGAAGTTCTTGTTTGATTGGGTTTTTTTGTTTTGGGTTTTTTTGGTTTTTTTAATGAAGGTAAGATGTTTCAAATGACTGTGTTCACTTAAGCAAAATATCTTCATATGTATATTTCGTATATTGCATTTTTATCTTCAGCACCAGATGTATTCCACATAAAATAAATATTGTTTTGTAAAAATTACTCCTGCATCCAGCAGCTAAATAATATGCTTAGTTCCATAATGACAAAGAAATCAGCTGTAAAGAAGACATAATTTGCAGCTGCATCTTCCAGTGCTTTAGGTGTTTATACTGCTTAGTACTGATAAGAATTTTCTGGTTATGAAATGAATAAATTTTACTGTAACTTAATCTAGATGAGCATTATTTGTCCTCTATCATCCTTCTGTAGGGAGTTGTTTGGATATTGAATGTACTTCCTGACTTATTTTCAGAATGTCATTTCTTTTGTAGATTCCTGCTGTTTTCATTATCTACTGAGATCCTATTGTGAACACCAATTAAGATGTCTTCCTTTTTTTGAATGCTGGAGATCTAACATTCAGATTTTTTTTTCTCTTGAGAGGTAGCTTAAAATAATGGCAGTGGTCAAAGTGGTTTTCATGGAGCATTTCACTCTTACTTGTGACTGTGGAGGTGGGGAGAGCCAAGTCTTCTGTAAACAGCAGGTGAAGTTCAAGTGACTTCTTAGGTCAGATTTCTAATGTTGTTCCCATGAATAAAGCAGACTATGTTAAGCACAACTGAAACAAACAAGTCTGGTACTTGATTTTGCAGTGTATTTTTTCCAGCTCTGTATTACAGATCTTTGAATTATCCAGAACAAATGGTTTGGTTAATGAGACTTGTGGGTTTGGTTTTTTTTTTCCTCCTAACTTAAGGAAATAAGCTGACAGAAACATGTGGATAACCTGATCCTCATCATGAATTCTTTTGTTCTCAAAGGGTGTGCAGGTTCTTCTGAGATATCAGTAAGTAAGGCAAAGAGACTTGAGACTGATTGAATTTTATTGCATAAAGAATGGAAGTATAAAAGGTGAAAGCAATCTTGTGTCCTTTCTGATAGTAAGAGAACTAGTGGGAAATGTGAGAATAAGCTTAAGTCCCTTATAACGCTTGGAACCTTGACTATCTCAACATTAAAAGAATCCTGTTGATTATGCTGTGTAGATCCTGTCCATCATGAGGTTTGTCAGCATTGTGGTCTTTGGATGTTTCATTGGATTTTCTTAAAAGTAAACAAACATATTCGTCTTTACTGCTGCTGCTTAGAGGAATGTTGCATGTAGATATGCTGCTTAATCTAAAGGTAAGACAAGGTATGTAGATTGTGTTGTGCACAATCCTAGATCACACATGGACTAGGTCAGAACTATATACAGGTTCCTCCATTACAAATTCATCAGCTGAGTTTGTTCAGCAGCCACTGAAATCTGCTGAGAGCTGCCCCTATGTGTCTCCACAGGAGCAAGCTAAAGGCAAACAAGGCATATGCTCAGGTTATATAATGATTCTTCTGCTGGTATATGGGTCTCTACAAGTAAGGCCTTTGATTATACCCTCCCATTCTGCCTGGAATCACTGTCTCCTCATTACACCATTTTCTGCAGCCCCCTACTACAAATTCCTAGCTGGTTTACAAAATAGCCAGATATAGCTAAGATGCCCTGGGACACTGATTTGCATGGCATAGTGTTTGCCAATGAAAATGTCATAGTGTGGCCCAATCATTCCCTTACTGCATGAAGAAGCTGAGTGATGAGCTCCTAGGATGAGGGACAGAGAGAGGTAGAGCTCTGTGCTTGAACTCCCATGGGAGAAGCCCTGATCTCCTGATCATTTAAAATCCTTACAAGTCAGATGCTGTCCGAGTCAAGATAGATATCTGACAAAATAATGAGGAAGAAAAGACAATCATGTCTAGGGCTTTTAAAGTCAGCAGTGCTATTTAATATTAATTTTCCATTTTAAAAAGCAGCCTTTGAAAACATCTTCTATGTATCTACAGGGATGCGGCATGGTATCTCCCATTAATTTGATTAATTAGAACATTTAATAATGTCCTACTGCAAACAGGACTCACTAGTTAGCTGCTGGATTTATCCTACCATTTGAAGAAAAAAAGCCCTCTTGAGTGTATAAAAAACTATTAGAGGTTTGGGTTTTCTTAAGAAGGGGAAAAGAGCTTTGCACTTTTGTTAGTATAAACATTGTTAGAGTTTGACATACACATTTTCATGCCTAATAACTGATTGATATCATTCATCAGTATAATTTGAATCATTGTTGTCCTGAAGGGAATTGCCTGATTAAAAATATTTATCTCTCAAGAAGATGAAAGAATGCCAACATATAAAAGATTAGCAAGTCAAATTTTCTAAATTCAATGCAACCAGAAAGTAAAAGGTTTTCTTTTCCTCTTACAGCAGCAGAGTGTAAGGAGCTAGCCTCCCCCTCACTGTGTTGAAAAGAAGAAGCTTAAGCTACTTGGTGAGCACTTCTAGTTCTTGATATCTTCCAAGTAAACAAGCTGTCAATACTGATCAATCCAAATGCCAGTTCAGCTGTGAAAGGGTGTGTGCCTCAGCTACTATTAACAACTTGAGGTAGAAATTAAGTTCATATTCTTCTTATAGGTTTGTTGCCACCTGCTCAGACACATTATGGCAATCCCTCTGGAAGCAAAGACTTCACCCTGTGTCTGTCTGTCACTTTCTCTAATTCCCTCCCTTCAGCTCTTGAATATCAGTTCATTTAAGCAGACTGCCAGCTGTATCAGAGAGCTGGTCTGTAGCTGCTGTCTCTTTGGAGGCAATTTAACCCAGGCTGATGCTGTGTGGTTTGACAACCTGAAGCTGTGGGAAAGATCTATGAAAATTAATCGGGCTTCCACCAAGGAGGCCAGGTCAGACTTCAGAGCCTCGGTCCTTTGGTGATGGGCTCTACAGCTTGCTGAAGGTCAGCGGCTGTTGCAGGTAGCAGCTCTGTCCCAGCCGTACTGGCTGCACTGTGTCACAGGTGCCAAGGTGATGGTAGACTAAAGCAACTTGTGGAGGCAAAACAATAGAGGTTGCCAGGGAAACCTGATTTCTTGAGTCTGAACAAACACGGAATACGAAATATCGACATAAATATTGTTACGCCTCACTTCCTGAGGATGCAAACTCAAAATAAATAAAAAAAGTTGCCAAGCTTTATTGTTTCTATCTGCTCTGGAAATTCTGTTAATTCTAGCGTGATGAAATCTTGTCGACGGAGCTTATATTCAAGTGCTGTGTACTTTCTGTGTTGCAAATATGGGAGCCTAGAGAGGAGAGCACATAGGTTTATGGTTAAAATCATGTAATCATTTACCTTGGAAAAGACCTTTAAGATCATAGAGTCCAACCTTTAACCCAGCATTGCCAAGTCCGCCACTAAACCATGTCCACAAGGATCACATTTACATGTCTTTTAAATACCTCCAGGAATGGTGACTCCACCATTTCCCTGGGCTGCCCGTTCCAATTCTTGATTACCCTTTTGGTGAAGAAATTTTTTCTTGGTAACCAATTTAAATCTCCCTGATGCAACTTGAGGCCGTTTTCTCATCTTCTTCCTTGTTACCTGGGAGAAGAGACTGAAACTCACTTCTTTACAACCTTCTTTCAGGTAGCTGTAGCAAGCAATAAAGTCCCCCCAAATCTTCTTTTTCTCGGGGCTTCCTTGGCTTCCTTCTCGGGGCTCCTGAAAGGACTTGTGCTCCAGACCCTTCCAGAGGTCCCTTGCCTTTCTCTGGATGCGCTCCAGCACCTCAATGTATTTCTTGTCACGTGGGGCCCAAAACTGAACACAGGATTCAGGGTGGAGCCTTACCAATGCTGAGTACAGAGGGACAATCACAGACCTGGTCCTGCTGGCCACACTATTACTAATACAAGCCAGGATGCCATTGGCCTTCTTGGCCACCTGGGCACACTGCTGGCTCATGTTCAGCTGACTGTTTGACCAGCAAGCCCAGCTCCGTTTCCACCAGGCAACTTTCCAGGCACTCTGTCCCCAAGCCTGTAGCACTGCATGGGGTTGTTTTTACCCAGGTGCAGGACCTGGCTCTTGACCTTTTTAAGCCTCATACAATTGGCCTTGGTCCATCAATCCCGCCTGTCCAGGTCCCTCTGCAGAGCCTTCCTACCTTCCAGAAGGTCAATACTCCTGTCCAGAAGTGTGTGAAGACTCAAAAATGGCAATGCTAAGACACCACATACAGCATATTTTTTTGTTACCTTCTTTTTAGCTTGTGCTGATTAGTGCTTAGTTAATAGTTTATGGTTTGGTGTAGAGAGCATATTGGAAAGTGGTATTTTGTAGTGAAAATTCACTGGCTGGAAGTAATGTTTTGGTGAATAAACATAATGAAAGTTGATCCAAAAGGGTTACATTAAAATATGTCTAAGTAGCATCTAGCACTATGAAGATAGGCCGGTTCGGCGTCATATTGCATTTAAAGTATATAACACCGCATCATCCTTCTGAACCTGAAGTAATTTGTTCTTGTGTGTGACTTTATTTTTTTAAGTGTTAGGTTCTGTTTTGCTTTAACAAATAAACTTCAAGGTTGAACTGTAGACTTCTAGTCTTCTGGTCAGAAAGCAAAACATATTAGGGAGAAATAATATGAAGTGCTGAGCAATCGAGGGGGCATAGCTGGATGCAAAGTCTCTTCATATGCTCATATTCTCTCCTTGTCTGGGCTTGTTTTGCCTAACAGCTCCCTTTTCCAGTGACTGGAGCAAGAGAAGAAAAGTGGTAAGAGCGTGTTAGCATGGTGTGAAGCCTCAGAAATAACCCCTGTCCTGAGAAGGGCAGTTTTCATCTGGGAAAGAACTGTGACTCATTGAGGACTGTAGTACATGCAAAGACAATTATCATTTGATTGTGTGCATGTCTGACCTCAATTTCTTGTATGCCCCATTTATCTTTGTAGGATGGAAGCTCATCATAAAAGGAAATAATATCATGGGAAGTTGTTACTCCAAGATTTGAACAGCCAGAAGGAATTTAGATAAATCCTTCATGTAGCCAGGCAGAAATACTTAACGATGATACAGCACTACATTTCTAGATGTGGAAAGCTATGAGGAAAGTTCAGGGTCTTATTTTAAAATATGGGATTAGAATAAAATTTTGAATTCTAGGTAAATGAAGACAAGCTAGCGCTAGAGGAGTTATAGCTGTAGCAACACTGTGCTACATTAAAGGTAATATATGTGGTGTAATGGCTGATAGTTTTGCCTTGTTCTCATTGGTGAAACATAAACATACATGAGGTGGATCAAAGTCTGTTGGTACAAACATGAGCATTAAGCTAAAATTAAGTATATTTATCATTAAAAAAAAAAAAAAACAAAACAACAAACTCCAGTACAAAACTCCAGTGGTAAATAAAGGAGATCAGGCACTGATTATTATGGAAACCTGTGGTGCAGGCTAGTAGGTTTGGTAGATGAGCACAGCACTTCCGTTTGTTTCTCTCTCTAAGGAGTTTATAAAAGAATCTAGAATAGTGCAGATGGAATTGTGAAGCTGGTGATCTGCTGTCACTTTCACTAAAAGTGTGTGTAAGTCTGGGGAAGACTTGTTGCCAGTACATCTATCATTCTCTTTTCCTTTGGAGATAATCATCTTAAAATAACTGATACTAAAGTACAGTCCTGGATTTTTATTTTTTGCATTTTTATTATTCACTTTGAATGGGAAATGAATCCAAATGTACAGATCTTGCCCTTTAGTTTAAAAAAAGGGCTATGTCTAAAGGCAGCTTTCTTCTATATGGCTTTTGGTCTCTAGTTGTGTAGGGAGTTAGGCAGATATCAAAGGCAAACTCATAATCCCATATAGTATTGTTTGCCTCTTACTGAAGTTTCTCCTTTCAGAATGAAATACATATGTCTGCTTGATGGCTTTTTTCTCCAGCATTGCCACTGACAAATATGGACCTCCACAGACAGAATGGCAGTCTATCAAATTCTCACGTAGTGCATAACTTCAGTTGAGCACAAGTTTGTCAAAAGGCAGAAGGGTGTAATGAGAAATACTTCAAGCCACAGATATGAAATCACATGGAATTGATTTGAATTGAAGTTTAAATATGCATAAACTGTATCTTAATAGCATTGCTCAGTGTTTCTTAGCCATGTGGGGTTCACTTTCACAGTGTATCCAAGCCAGAAGGATTTCCTTTTCCTCATGACACACCACATGCTAAAACTTCATTTTAAATTCTAATTCAAAACTTCAAAAATAATCCCCATTTCTGACAATGGCAGCTCTTTGGTTAGTAACTGATCTTAATTGGAGCTGAGTTTGATTGATTGTCTTGTATTCAGTATGTCGGAATTATGCTTTGGTTAATGCAACTAATATTTATGAAATTTTGTTCTAGTTTGCTGTAATTTACAGTTTATCGTCCAAATGCATCCTTCTAATGCAAAACTGAAATGAAAACTGACAGTTCTTCATACAGTGCTTCTGAAACTGTCACTTGGTGAATACCATTATCAGTGGAAATTTAGATTGTTGAGTTTTTAATAGAAGTTTCGTGATACCATGTAAAATAGCCTGCAAATGTAATTATTTTGACATAAACAGTATGTAAATAACCATGATTCTCTTTCTACGGGAGAAAAGTTCTTTACAGAAGCATTCAAAAAATACCTTAGATGAGGGAACTGTTCATGGTATTTCTTGCTGCTGGTGGTACATTGACAAGTGCTTAAACAAGTCTTGCAAATCTGTGTTTGTTATCCACTTACACTTGTCCACTGACTTGAGGGCTCTAAGTCCCTGAACTTTAGCCTACTGTAGGCAAAGACAAGAGAATATAAAACTATCTTTATTTTCCTCAACCTGAGAGCTACCATTTTAAAAAAGCTTTAATCTGAAACATCCTGAATACAAAATGCAGAATGGGAATCATTATTTTCTTCAAAAAGATATCATGGCCTAGATCTTCTGTCTTCTTCCACTCTGCTTTGCACTGTTCCTGCAGATCAGAGCAGCAGGGCAGCTGGCACAGCTTACTGCCCAGGGAGTGTGCTGGAGGGAAGAAAATCCCTTGGTGGCATCATGCCAGGAGAACTGTCTTATTTCACTCCTCTTTGCAGCCTGCAATATGAAAGTAGTGTCAGATGACACCATGGGGAGCAGGGAGAGGGAAAAAAATTCATCTAGAGTAAATCTCAGAGTCCAGCAGGGCTTTGTTTCCTTTACTGCACTTGAGCACAATTTAGAGCAGCCTTGAGGTGGCTCCAATTTTTGATTTGATTATAAAAGGAAAAGGGGAAGGTCAAGGTATAGCCACTAGTGCATCAACAGGATCAGGATAAGCCCTACTGTGAAACATTCGTCTTGAAATTATTGATCGCTGGTGTAGAAAGACAGCATGCACAAACTGTAAAGACAAAAAAACCCAGAATTCAGTCACAACGTTTGAAAAATAGAGATAAAAGTCTCATACCTTTTTCCTGAGCATGAATTCAGGTTATGGCTAATTGCAGAAATAATTTTTAAAATTGACTGAGAAAAGGAAACCAGTGTGACTTTTATTGTCAGACAGCCTGATTTATGACGTGTATAACAACAATGGACAGAAATTGCCTATAATCTCATTGGAGACTTATTGCTGCACTCTGTGGTATATTTTCATTTTCAGAGCAAAAGGATATTGAGAAGTATTGAAAAGCTAAATTTCAAAACAGCTTCAGAAAGAAAGGGTCAAGATAGCAGCCAGTGGATCTGCTTAAATTTAGTTGTCAAGGCAACTATTTCAAACTTATGAAATTTGACAGAAATCTTTCTATAATGTATGTGCACTCATGTAAGTAGAAATTGTGTCAGAAAATAAGAATGTTAGGATTGCAAAAATCAAATATTACAAAGATAGGAGATACCAACATTAAAATTGCCTTCTATCAGTAATCCATTACCCTTTTGTATATAGTTCTATTGTAAAATAGGTTTTCCTGTGGGGTCATACGCTATTTTCTCAGAAGTCTTGCATAGTGAGGAAATTGTCAGTTGTTTGGTGCATGTATTTGTACTTTTAGTCCTCCCCAATGTATAGCTGAATGTTGTATTTAATGCACTTCATTGCAACTTCTCATTAAATACTCTACATCGTCATCCTCAGTGTTGTAGTGGGAATTTTGTATTCGATGGCTATGGTCTTGAAGTGGTGTATAAACTTTAATGAATTTATCTTAACCATACCCAAAAGAAAGTTGTTACCTTATCTCTATTTTACTCTCTATTGAGTCTTCAAGATATTATGACAAAAACTGTCAAGGAAACATTTGGTGGAAGAAGCATTATCTGAATTTTCAGAAGCATCAAGTTTCTATGGTAGTGTTCCCATTCAGAAAGCCTCTTCAGTCAAGTACAGTTGCAGTGTGAATGCTTAGTACTTCTGTAAATCTGGCCTCAGGTGTTGCCCACTGAGCATGGAGGAAATGAGAAAGACAGCCAATTAGTAGCCATCTGTGAAATGTTTGCCCAGCATCACAGTGGACTCAATGGCAGAGGTGGTGTTGGAATACAATTCTCCAGAGTAACATTCAATTGTCTTCACTATCAAACGCTCATTTCTCTTCTGTCTGTCTCCAGCTCCATTTATTAACTCCTTGCAGCATTGAAACAAATGAGGCATGGCAGCGACTTTCACTGCTCAGCCCTGTTTCATTTGTGTCGGATGGCCTCACACTACACACTGAATGAAGCACTCATCCCACAGGAGGGGAATAAAAAGTGCCTTTATGAAATTAAAAACTGATAGTGTAGAGAGAACTGAATACAGGTGCTTTGCCTAGGATTTGAGTACTTGGCATTACATCCTTAATATTGGTTTAGTGTAGGCCTTTTGATTGTGAAATATTTTATTTTATATATATGGCAGGTTGTTAATACTTAGGGTGACTTCAAGTACAATATCAGATTTGTTGCCTGAGTTAGGATTTGTCTAGATGAGTTGTTTTATTAGATGGCAGATGGTTTGGAAATTGTTTGCTGTGACAGGGCAGAGTAGATTGGAATTTTCTGTTCCCAGATAAAAAAGGGGTGGGGAAGGAAAAGAGGAGAGCAAAACTCCCATGTTTCCCATTCAGATTGAAAAATCCATATACACATGTATATTATTGAGGAAAATGAGGTTCACTGTGCTGATCATGAATCCTTAAGCAACTCTGATCAATCACAGGATGAATTTCCTTAGTACGTCCGTGAGTAGTGCCAATATGGGAAAGTGAGCTTCTTCAACCTTCTTTGACCTTCTTTAAAGTGTTTTGAACTCTGATCTTCTCGAACCTTCTGTTATTTTCTCTGCCCTTCTTTTGCCTCTGCCAGTCTCCACTCTTCTTCCCTGCCTTTCTTTTCTGCCTTTCTTTTTCACCCTTCATTGTCCATTCTTTTCCCCTTCTTTGCTCTTCCTTGTAGTACTCTACCCTCCTCTTCTCTGTTCTGCCCATTTTTTTACATTCTTTGACCTTTCCTGCTCTTCACTGACCCCTTTCCGCCCCTTTTGCCTCCTTGGTCTCTGCCTGCCCATCTCTACACACCACTCTTAGCCCTTTTCTGCCCTTCTCTGTCCTTCTTCACCTTCTTCAACCTTCTCTGCCCTGCTCTCCCCCATGTTACAAAACCATAACTATAGTCCAGACACCCAGTTCCCTTTCCCTTATTTTATGCCCTTTTCTCTGCTGTTCTCTGCCTTTCTCTGCTCCGCTCCACCCCTTTCTTCCCCTTTTCACCTGCCTGTGGCATCAGGATACCTGAAATTATCCCTGTTTAACTTTAGTGCTATTCTGCAGAATGAGTAAATGCATTTTTTTCTGTATGCTTGAAGCTAATGTTTGATGGCAGCTGCACATCATATTAAGCAACATCTGCTTAACACACCTGATAGTATCTCTTTGCATTTAAAAGAGGAGTTGAAGCTGAGAATGATACCATCAGCTTCCAACTGCAACAGAGAACATAGGAAGGGACAGAGAATACTGCTTAAAGACATCACTGGGATCAATAATATTAAATACCTTACAGGGAAGTTCTCCATATTGTAAATTTTATAGCTGGACTGTAAATATTTGATCCTAAAAGCACAGTTTTGACTCACATTTTCATAGTCCGTATCTTGTGTTTAACTGGAAAATGGGGGAGGAAAAGCCTAGAGGTAAGAGATTTCATATGTGCTGAAGTACAAATTATTGTTCCATGTAATGCGAATTGTCAATTGAACTGAAGTGATTTACCTTTTTGTCTCATAATTCCTGAGGGTAATCGCCATGTCAAGTGGTAGACAAGTAGAGTAATAGTAAAAAGCTCTCTGGGGAAAAAATAGTATTGATTCACTCGTTTGCAGTTAATGGTGGGAGTTTTTTCTTATGTTAAAAAGTCTGTAGTTTAATTAATTAAATAAATCTTGTGTCGATACATGGACATTGAATTGCTGGTGACCTACAGTGACCAGGGAGTTGGTACGGGAGAGTAAAAAAGGCAAAAGAACTGCAGCTTGTATATTAAATCTTTAATACTGCTTTAAACCTCAGACAGAAACCATGTATAACCATCTAAATGACCTGAAGCTTTGATGTTATCGAACCTGAATTAATTTAGGTAAATCAAAGTACTTCTGGGTATTTTGGTATACAGAATAACTATATTTACTACTACTAATCAGTGTAGTGCTTCTATGGGATTTCATAAGCTTAACAAGGTTTAGCTGTGACTTCTGGTATTGACATAGGCACTGTTAGAAATAATGTGAGGTGTTCTTTTCCTGTTTATTTTATACTTTAATAAGGCTTTAAAGTATTGTGCTATTTGTGCTGTTGTGTTTACAGGCAGAAGTCAAGCTAAAGAACTGAGCAGACCATTTTAAACCCTGTGGTACTTTTGCAAGAAAAGATATGTTAAATTTAATATCTTTGACAAATTCCAGTATGAGAATTTCCTGAAATTTTGATATGACTTGTACAACATACCTGCGTTCAGATATTTCTTTTTAACTTAATTTTAAGTGAAGCTAAGAGTCTTGATGAGGCCATAAAACTATTTTGACAAATCTCAAGAGAAACTGACCTGAAATAATGTTTTATTTTGTAACGAAAGTCATTTCAAATATGTTGTGAGTGCTCAGGATGTTTTTGAGCTTAGATTAATTAAAACTAATAAATCAATCTGAATAAATCCACGCAGTGCTTGGGTAGATCAGTTTCTTCTGTAGTTCCCATTGCACACCCTTTTGTATGAACACTACTATCTTGTTACAGAAGAGAACTTTCATAATTTATCCCAGAAGTGTTAGACAGCAAGTCACTGGAAAACTGATTGAAGTTCAGTGCTTATGGTACTGAAAAAATAAGATTTACATATTTGCCATCTGTAGATACACAGTATACACTGAATTTTCTTTATTTATATTAAAGTTATATAGGGTAACTGAAATTTTTAGTGGCATATAGGAGCATGAAAAATTCTCATTTTCCAATTAACTATTACATTGTCAGCTTAGAACATTTATTGACTAACATCTTTGGATAGTAAAGAACCATTTAAAAAAATAACGTGTAGCTGGTGAACCTCTGTTCATTATTGGACATGAGAGTTCATCCCATGCTCATAATCAACGTCTTGGGAAAATGCCAAAGAAACAGCCCTTTGACTCTTTCTGCTGGGCAGTTATTGTATTAGGGAACACTATAAAAGCAGCTATGGATTCGTATCAGTCATTACCATCCACAAGTCTTGAAAGTGTGTCTATTATAACTTCAGGTGTTTGTGACCATGTCGGTACATACTGATAGGCTTCCCTAGGGATTCCTTTCCCTGACTAGTGCCTAGTAATGCCAGTAGGGTGCCCCATCTGACATGTGTGGGTGAAACCTCAGGAGCACCCACCCTCTAAAGTGTGTGAAGGCAGTTTGGATGACTCGCGCCTCACAGGGACCCACTTCGAATGACCCAATTCTGCCAACACATCTCTCTAAGGGACATATGGCATGGTCCACACCATCCATCTCCCACTGCTGCTGGGATGTGTCCATGCATGGCATTCTGCTTTGGAGAGTTGCTCTGCCCAAAGCTCAGGGAGGTCTATGCCTTCCTTTCAATATAGTGTATACATGCAAAGCAGTTTTAACAGAGCTATCCATAAAGCCACATGGAACGTCAAGGAAGTCTATTCTGAAGTAATAACAACTGTTCATGGAGGTAATCCTCTTGCAGAGATCCACAAGGGCTTTGACAAAGAGGCTGCAGTCTAAAATGTGGAAAAAGCACATATTTGAGACGAGAAGAGAGAAGGAAAGGAAGCACAGCATACTTCAGGAATATAAGTATGTCTTGTAAAAAACTGGTCAAATATCTTGCATATCTGCAGAATGGCAAGCTTCCCTTAACCAGGTCCTTAGACAGCCTTAGAAATGTCATGTGGACAGAGGAAAGGCTCTTTCTCAGGATAGTGTGCCTCAGTCTGTCTGTGGACCGGCAGCTGCCATGGTGCTTTCACCAGCTCTTCTCTAGAGCTGTAAAGTAGCCACAAGGAATCCACAGTGAGCTACAAGGGTTCACCTTTTTTCCACCCTGAATGTAGACGGAAGGCCCATGGCAGCAGTCTCTATTAAGGAACCCACTCCTTTAGGGAGTAGGAGCAGCATGTCAGTGAATCCATTTTTTGATCACCTTATATTATGAATGAGTTGAATCTAGGTGAGGCATCCTGGAAGAGGACTGCAGAATAGAGTTAAGAGGCAGTGAGGAACTGAGGAACAACAAGGGTTGTTCCTTGCCCCAGACTTCACATAAGTGATTGTGTCTTCAGGATGGCATATAGTTTAAAAAAGATTTTAAAAAAATACTGATGACCTGCTTAAGGAGTGACAGCCTTTTAAAATCTTTTTTCTTTCAGAAAATTTGCATATTGAGAGCAAGAATTTGTGCTGACCTTGTTATCTCTTTTCACTGTATTGCAGGATGAGACTGCAGAAAAAGTAGTGTCTCCTTATTGTGTGCTCCTTCCTTGTTTTGGCTCAGAGTGGACTTTAATTTGGAAATAAGAGGTGGAGAGCTACATCCCAGATTGTAAATGCTTCAGAGAATATCTTGGACTGTCTAGGGTACAAAAGGGGGCAATAACATAGGTCCTAAAAGATTGCCATGCCCTTCTGGAGTGGTAGCTGGAGGTTGAGATCTTTAAGCATGTAAACTGGCACTGGGACATAACAGCATGGGTATCTATCTACCAGTAGTCAGGACTGGGAAATCAACCATCATTTCCTGTTCTGCCACAACTCTTCTTGCTCACAGACTGTCCCAAACACTCTGAACTGCTGAATCTGAGTTCACATGTTTGATCATGGCTTGTCATGATGCCACACACACATCTGAGCAGGAATAATCTCATAACAAACATGTTCCGAGAGCAAGGCTCATATTTTGGAATGTAATGTGCAACAGCTCGTAATTTGGATGCCAGGACTGAAAAAGACAAGGAGGGCAGCCTAGTAACTTAAGGGGTTTTTTTGACATTGTTAGATGGTCTTTCAGACTATCAGTCTTACTGAAAAATGCTCTATTTTTCAACTTCCTATAAGGGTCAAGACAGACATGGTTTGTACTTATGTTTTTTTTCTGAATTATCTGTCCTTCCATGGAAATAATCTCTAGTATAGAAGTACATCTGGAAAGATCTTGAGCGATCTCTTTCTCTAACTAAGTTTTCTCTTGTAGAATAATGCTGACCACATTAAGAAAGGTAGAAAATAATTTCATTTATATGATTGGACTGTGCTCTGAGTAAAATATACCAGTGTCATTGCAAAGGGCCTAAACATTTTATAAATGTTCTCTTTTGTCTTTGTTTTTTTGTTTGTTGTCTCAGTGGATGGGTAAATCCATGCAGTGCTGCTGATTGTAGAACTTCTTTCAAGGTCAGTTAGTCCCTTTGCAAGGCCAGTATTGCTTGCTTGCACTTAAAAAGATATTTTTTATACCTGACAAGGAAGTGTTTCTGTGGTTTATAAGATGTTTTCTGGATTTACTGCCCTGTGTGCAAGTGTGGTGGCCCCTAATGGGACTTTGCAATTGCAGGAGCTTCCAACATAGACTTAGCATGGCAGCTGGGACTATAAAAGGCCTAAGTTTAGGAGCTGCAAGCAGGATTTGTCTTGCCACATGTTAAAGCAGAAACTGCAAAACATCATGGGCTTCAAATACCCCCAGCTTTCCAAGTGCTTTTGGCCTGGCAGCTGAACAGCTGGTATTTTACATTTGCATGTCTCTGAGTGACTGTATCTCCAGAATTCTGTGCATCTCTGCTTTGGGCAGCATATAGGTAAGGCTGTACACAGACCCTGCGGTGAATATGTGGGCAGGCTTGTAGCTGTGCTCCTATATTCCCATTCCTCCTCCAGCACCTTCTTTGTGGCCCTGAGCTACCAATGTGGTGAGTGCAGAAAGACTGGAGAAGGTGTATGCGTGAGGAGGGGACCTCTCAGGAAGTCCATCAAGGGAGTCTTGTGTTAGAAAAGAGTGCTTGCCCTGACACAGGCTCACATGGGCCAAGGCATTGCAAGGTGTCCTATGATTTTAGGAGATGTTATTTTTGTCAGCATGTTTGGAAGGATATGAGGGAGAAAGATACAAACAGACCTCTTTCGCTTTGTAGACTGGTTAAAAAGTAGGTCAGAAGAGAAGTGGTCTTCATGTGGTATGTTTATGATGTACAAGAAGGAAAGGGGCTTTTAACTGATCAGGCAGAGAAGTCCTGCAAGGGCCTGATACTGGGGGCGTTTCCCAGCATCTGATGATGTACGTGTTAGGAACCCAGCAGTAAATGGGCTCTTGGGTAAGGTTTCCTTGGGTATTATGGCCACCAGGAGAGGCCTAAAAATAATGTGACATTGGGAATAGGTGCCCTTATGTACCTACATATATCCTGGTATGTCCAAGGAGGAACACGTAAAGTTCTGAAGCATGACAGTGTTACATAAATAACTTGCCTGTCTGATACTGTGGTATATGAATCTTCCTGTTAGCTGAGGAGGTTCTGGGGATCAAATCAGAGTGAAAACGTCTTCCCTTAGTGGCCCCAGTCCACAGGTCGTATTATCTGTACCATAATCATAGAGAGAAACCTGGCCAATTTAAATTGCATATGTAATAGAAATCTGTTCCCAGCTGTTATTACCACACAATAGAAAGTTCTTTTGGTGAAGCTAATAGGTTTTTGTAGTCTTGTGTTTCATGCTTCCATGGGCTACTTTTCAAATCTGCTCCTTTACCAAGCGGGGAAAAAAAAAAGGCAAACCTACACTGCTCCCTTGTTTGGTGGCTCTAGCAAGTGAATATATTATGTTTAATATTTACATAGATTGTAGATATTAAGTTCCAACAGATTACAAGTGTGATTCATTGGTATAACAGCAGGTGAGGTACAGAATATTTCCAGGGTGCTGCAGCTGGGAGGACGTGTACAATAGTCTAACCCATTATCGCTATAATACCTTCCCTATACAGCCAAAGTTGATGTATTAATTTTGTCAAGATTTTTGTAACTTCTTATGTCAATAGACTAGAAAATTGAATTCTAGATGGGGAAAAAAATGCAGATTTATTTAGAAAGGATAACTTTACACAGCACTTGTAAGCCTAGATTTTTAGGCTGGAAAATCATTAGACATATAGTCGTCTCTCTTTCCGTTGCTTGCCTTTTAGCCTGGATAAGGAACAAAAGATAAAATGAAACCTTCAAACACTGACAAGTGTAGCAGATTGCCACTCTCTTCTTATGCACGGTGCTTTGGGATTGTAGAAGGGTTAGGAAAAGATTTCTGAACCATTGACCTCTTCTGTTGCAGACAGCAAGTCATCTCAAACTCAGAGAACTTCTGCTGGCATTACGGTTTATTCATTCATCCTACAACGATTGATGTTTTATAAACGTGTGTGAGTGGATATGTTAAATGTGGGTGTCTCAGTGGCCCTGCTTTGTAACAATGGTCTAAAAGAAGATATAAGCCCTCCAATTATTAAGTGATAGAAAGAAGGGTAAAAACTGTTCAGTAAAGGCTGATGTGTGGGAGAGGAAATTTTATAAATTCTCTTTTCTATGTCAGATCTATGTTTGATGGACAAATGTGGCAATCCCCTTGTGGTACCTCTTCTGTTATGTTTCTTTTCAAAGTGTAATCAAAGAAAGAAGGTCTTTGTTTTCTTGATCCTGAGTAAATAGTAGTTATATTTAATTAAAATTCACTAGATTATTTAGAACATAAGTTTATGGACTTATATTTTATGTAAGTTTATGTAGTTATATTTTTTAAATGTAGTGCACTTTCAACGTGCTATGTTAGCTAAGGAAGTATAAAATGAAACAAAGACCTCTGGGATGTATTGAGAGATGGAAGAATTTGTTTATTGGGCCTTTAAAAATATATAACAGCACTTTTTTTTATATTATTATACAAGCAGTGTGAACTATAGCACATGAAGACAGGCATGTAGAAGCTCTCAGGAGGATTTACTTGAGTATTATTAGTGGATGAATGAGTGATCTGGAGTTTTGTCAGTTTAAGGGTTTTTCTTGTTACTGTAAACCAGGTTTATGTGGGGTGTCAGAAAAGGTGGACTAACAAGTAGTAGTCTTACAATTGTGCTTTTTTTATAGCTTGTGTTGTACAAGGAGAAATTGGTGGACTGATAATTTGTACCTCAGACTTGTAATGACATGATAATGTTTTATTTACAATTTTTAAATCTTAGCCATGGAATAGAAAGTTAGGACTACTTCTTCTGAAATTTAGTAGCATATAACATTATCTAACATTAGCACTTAAGCTGTTGAATATTATGTTTATTACTATATTACTATATTATTAATTTTGAAGTCTTTATCAAATTATTTACTTTTCATAGGGCAAATAAAATGTAGACTCGATGAGTAGAGTCTATTTAAAGAGTTGTAGGACATAGGTGCTATGCATTGGAATACAGGTTTCTGCTTCCAACTTGAGAAGAGTCCTCAGTCAGTAAGACCATACTAGAAAAGTGCTGAAGTGAATACAACAGCTCAGGTCAAGAAACACTAAAACCATATTAACTAAGTAATTGGCAGCCAGGAAGTATTAGTTGTGCCCCACCACACTGAGAATGTACCTCAACGACTTCTGAATCTATGTGGGCTCATACATTTGCCACACAATTGTGCTCCTTCATACTGCTGGCTTTTAAAGATAATTTTTTGTTTTCACTGTTTCCCTGTTTCTCTTATAAAGAGTACTTTTGAGAGTTCTTTAAATGCCTGGCAAAGGTGTCTTTATCTTAGCTGCATGAGATGGACTTGAAACTTTTCTACATAACCCCTAGCATGCTCTTTTCTTTCTCTGTCTTACACATTTGAAGTTGATGTTATTTAAATTAGTTCCTTATGCTTATTGTGATTTCTTTTTCCCCTTGATATCTCTTTCTATTTGCATCTGATTTTGTGCCTCAAATTTCTGGCTTTTACATCAGCTTCACACTATTGTTTTATGCTTTGGTAATTGTAGTCCAGTTTTTGCTTTGTAATATGCCTCTTTCTCATGCTTAATGTTAACACAAAACTCATGACGACATAGCTAAGGTGACATCCACTGTTCTACCCCTAACTGGTTTCTCCTTTATCTCTCAGGCTCTTGAGAAGATCAGTGTTTTGATCCTATGCTGAGTTAAAAGCTCTTTCTGTTTCAGAGCAAGCTGAATGCCTTACCCATACTAGCGTGTGTAAACCTTGCACTGTGGTCTGGCTTACTTACAGCTGTGACCAATTTCTCTGCATCTGACTCTCCAGCATCTCCAGCACCAGCCAGCAGCAGCAGCACCACTGCCCCAGAGGCAGCGGGGTCCTGGCTATCGCCCCGAGTCTGATGGGTACACACAATGTTGCAGTGGATCTCTCCAAAAGGTCCTGAGTGTGGAACCCATAGGAGTTATGAGATGAGCCCACAACTGCTGTCTCTGGCAGAGTGTATCTCGTTTCATTCCTACTCAGAGCTGAGCTGAGGGAGTACAGTTGGAAACAAACACAGAAATAGTATTCATTCAGAAATGTGAAATCCATCACAAATTATCTCTTGTTACCTTTTGTTGTTTTTTTTTTATTTATTTATTTATTACCTTGGGATGGATATTCAGAAGATAATGGTTTTTTAAGAGATAATTGTGCTATCCAGAATGCAAATTTTAGTGGATCTTTGTTTTTTCTTTTGTGCTCAGCTAACTGTGTCTTGATGTACTAGCTCCCTGTACCCAAGATGGTATAAGTGCTTAGCAAGCTCATGACTTGTTATGCTAAAAGTGAACGAACAAACAGAAATCATAAGTATTTGGTTAGTTTGTTTCTTATACAATACATAAAAAACAGTTGTCTGATACAAGTTGTGGTCTATTTTATACTTGTTAATTCTATTTTAGTAATTTACCATTTCTTCTTTGACAGACTGTATTTGTCATTTGGATAAAAGAGACTAGGACAGAAAAGTTTTAAATAATGAACAGGGGTTCTCTTTGTTATTCCACAATGGATTCTGATAGTAATCATTATTATTTCTAGTAGCTGATTTTAAAGGAATTTAGAAGAATTGGTAGAAACTTATGTTCAGTGTGGTGGGTTGGATGCATTGGTCTGCCTAATAGGCCAAAAAAACCCCAAACAAAATTGTCAGCATCACTGTTTGACTAATGTAGCAATGGAAGTCCCAAGTCCTAGCTGATTTGGCTTTTTTGTTTGTTTTCCACATAGCCATTGCTGTGATATATATATATATATGTATATATTAAAAAAAATTGATACACATATTTTAGTAAAGGGGGAAAATTACTTTTTAATTTTATTAAAATGTTACAGCAGTGTGCTTTAAATTTTAGAATCTGACAGATTAACACCATTAGATTAATACCTGGTTACAGTAATTGCATATTGGTAAGAGCGTTCTTAGCAGAGAGATCCTATTAACTTGTGTATGGAGCTGCCTTACGTAGCTAATCCAATTTGGAGCTTAGCATTAATTATAGCAATGCAGAGATGAGTGGATATTGGGTGCAGCACCTTTCCACAGGGAAAACAGTTCTGGTGGGATAGTGTTAGCTAAGTTGCACAGATATGTGAGAAATGTCTGAGTCTGATAAGAGCATACCCAGAGAAAGCTGTGTGATCACTGTGCTTGGAGATCAGGATTGTCTGTACTTCTGGAAAGGAGCAGGCTCCAGGGGGGTGTCCTTGCTCCTCTCAACTAGGTGAAAGAAGAGGTGGTTATAATTTACATCTGCAAGAATGCAATGCAATGATTTGTTTGCACAATTTTATTCTGTGTTTGCATATAGTGTGCTATAGGTCTTTAGTTACCTGTATGGGCAGAAATGTGTGTTGTTTCACAAAAGGTCTTGCCATTGGGATATGTAAATATAATAGTTCAGCTGAATTTGAGGACAGAAGGAAGGAAATAAGCACCTTTGTGTATCATACATGATCCTTGCATATAGAATTTGGTTGACCTTCTGCTAAGATTGCTGAGCTGGTTGACATAAGTGAAATCAGGGAAAACTAAGTAACTCAATAAATGTGATTTGTGTTGATGAATGTGGGGTTAGCTTGCTTTCCACTCTTGTATTGCCTCTTCTACATGAATCTATAGTCTGCAGGTTAATGAGCATGACTATAAGAATATTAGTTAGTTTTTACTGCAATCAAACCTAAATTGATGGAAGACTTTGGTCCAAATACTATAAAGCGAAAGAATGGCTTAAACTTTGGTGTTGCATATCTGGGTTGAGTACTTCCAACTTTTGGATAAAAGTATGGTTCTGTTTCTTACTTAGGGATTTCTTTTTCAGAGCCTTTTCTATGTGAACATTTCCAGCAAACTGAAAAATATTATGTGAGGTAAAGTTTCAAAATATTGCAATACTATTTACCTGAAATTATAGATGATGTGGTAGTAATTAAAACTGTTTTTCTAGGTTCCCTGTGGCTTTCATTGATGAAAGGAGTCTTAACCAAACACCAAATTTATAGAATTTTGTAGCAGAATTCACCAGCTCATTAAGTGGTTTCGGTCTTCATATGCAGTGCACTTACAAGGCATATGTGAAACTGATAGTCAAGTAAATTGCTGATGTTACAACCTTTCTATTTTCTCCCCTTTTTTTTTCTTATACTCCTCATACTTGGCCTTTCATTCAAGTCCTCTGTGCAGATCTGTTTCTGTCAAAACTGAGTACTCTGTTTTTCTCCTGTACTTTTCCTGCAGCATCCCCTTATACTTAGTATTTCAGAGCTGACAGAATTGGGTATTCATGGAAAACATACATACCATTCGCCAGGCAAGGAATTTAAATTTCCCAAGGTGAAATTATAACACTTTTGAAGTCAGTGACAAAACTCACTTCAACTATAGCAGGACCTAGATTTTATCCTCAGTTTTTAGGCCCAAATAAGCACTTCAGTCATGAGATTACCCACTTTGGAGTTCACAGTGAAAAAAATGTGACAAACAGAGAAATAATGGCTGTTCCAGAAAAAAGAGTCAGCAATTAGATAACATTGAATTAAAAACTGTGTTGTATATTCTTACCTCCTTGTCAAGGTCATAGTAGGCTTTCAGCTTGTAAGCTAGTACTGATATATTACGGACCTATTCAGAGGTCTGTAATATAACCTACTTTAACCTACTTTACATTGCAAAACACCAAAGAAAGGGAAAAAATGGTGTCATCGTGTCCTCTATATATAGTGCTAATGTGAAGTGACCAGATTATTGGAATTAAAATCAGTTTTTGTCCTTTTATAATCAGACAAGCAAGTTTAATGATTTTATGTAAATTCTGAGTGAAGCAGAAATGCAGGTTTTAGTCAAAGTGACTCAGCGGACATGCTTTCTTTCGCAGGTTTTTCTTTTTCCCTCCTCCCTCCAAGACTGCTAAGCAAATGGAACAGACTATCAAGTATGCACATTTCAACCCACCCATGGCAAGCTCTCAAAGCATGAAAGCACAGGCACAGTTTAATTAAATTTATTCAAGAAATCCCAAGACTAAAAAGATAAATAGATAAATATACAACACTAATTAGACTGTTCTCCTCTCCGTTAATATCAGTGGAAGTGTGTGTTTACAGACATAGAGGAAGACACCCCCTGCCACTGTATATAATGATCAGTTTGTATTCAGGACTCACAACGATGTTTCAGCTGATTAATCTCTTCAAGTGTTCTTTTTGGAGGTCTGAAATATTTGTCAGATGCCTTCAAAGTATGAATGACTCTGATTTACAATCCTCATAAAACTTTAGTCTATTAAATTGAACCTGTCAATATTACTTAGTTCATGTTCTCCTGTTTTCCCTTTTAGACTTTTTTGCGAGCTGGAGAAATAATGTGGTTTGAAATGAGATTGTGATGTATGATGTAGTGGCATGGGTGAGCTGATTTCTATCCAGGACAGAGGCAGCAAATAGGAACGTTTCCCTGCAGGGTCCCTCTTAGGTAACTGGGGAAGCTTGTTTGGTGCTAGACTTCCTGTGAAGTACTAACCACAACTCAGAGACTCACAAATCTTTCACTGGTGCAGATCTTACCCTCCTAGATCTCAAAGATCAGTATTTGTCTTTGCTTCCCGTTATATCCCAATTGCAAATTTTGTGAAAGTTCTGAAATCAATTGGTCTTCATTTTAAATATCATGAGAAATGCATACATCTAAAGAGAATAGTCATTTGAACACTTTCCTTCACTCTAAGTTGTGTTGATGAAGACATATTGTCATTCTTTAAGATGAAGTGTCTGGTCCTATGATCAATGATGACAGTAATCCCAATTTCACAAGAAAACTTGTCAAAACTGAGTTGCCAGTTCAAATAATTTGGCATACCCCTTGTTGTGCCAGAGAAAAGATGCCTGTCCTGTGTGTAGGTGAAATGAGGGACAGGGAAGAAGTAATTTTTTTTCTTTTTTTAAATAGTTCAGGAAGTCAGTGATGCAGAAATTTTATAATAACGATAAGAATTTATACCAGTACTTGGATTCACAAGTTTCCTTGTAATTCAGTTGAATTCCGGTTCACTTAATGACTGCCTTGTACATGCAGTCCTATGCTGGACCTGCTAGGGGGAAAACAAGTTTTTTGACAATAAACTTGTCAACTGGTACTGTTCAATGCTTGTGCATAAACTTAATGATTTTCCAAAGGAAGGCTACGGACTTCTAAAACACAAAATATGATCTCATTGTCCTCTAGCTTGAAAAGGTGGAAAAACGAATATTTTTTTAAGGCTCAGAAAAACCTTTTAAAAAAAACACTCCCACCCCCCAACTCCCAAAACAAATCAAGAATCTCTTTCATAAGAGGAGGAGCTAGTATAATAGCTTGTATCTGTAAAGATAAATCTCTACTGTTACAATGGGGCAATTATTTCAAAATAGGACTTATTGTAAAAATCATGGATGCTTTTGAGAAATTCCTTCTCCCTGAATGTAAGGAGGCAAATAGCTATCCATGTGGCTAATCTAGAGGCTGGCACAGACTTTCTGCCCCTCCACTCTTTAGTCTGAGTCTAATGCTGAAGCCTCTGTTATGCCAGGGGGCTTCTCTGTGTTAGTGGTCAGTCTCAAATTATGTTAAAGGAGTTGCATGGTCTTTGGTTACAGTTTCTCTTTAGTTTTCGTGATAATCACATAGATAAAATATAAGAGCAAATTCTACTATAACATTAGATTACATTTTAAACCTAATGGTGATAATGTGCTGAAGTCACAGTTATAACACATTGTAAATGTGCTCAGTAATTACGCTCGGCAGAAGAAACACTTCAGGCAGGCTGTTCAACTTTTGATTTGAAAAATTTAGCAAAGGTTTGTTTAATGAACATTTAGAGAGAATGAGGAAAATTTCTGGCATTCGAGTGTCTGCTTTAGGTTTGTATCTTGGTTTTGCCTGCTGGGAGAGGTAATGGGTACATTCCTGGTTTGTCAGGGACATTCATTCTTTCAGGATTCAGGTGTTTCTCAAGGGGTTTTGCCTACAGATGTGGTTAATAGGTTCCTTCTGTGTGTTCCTTCTGTGTGTTCTGTGTGTTCCTTCTGAAATGCTATTTCAGAAGGCTTCCTAAAGACCCTCCTCAACTAGAAATGCCTTTCTGTGTACTAGGAAGAGACATGAAAGGATGGAAATGATTATTTAAAAGGAGACAATAGAAGGAGTGCCACTATACCATCCTCAATGGCATAATACAAATGAGATTTTTTATTGTTTGGGGCTTTTTTATATTTTCTGTCCTTTTGTTCAAATATCTATAGTTTTTTGGGAGAGAGACAGCCTTTTTGTTTTGTCAACACCCAGTGGTTTAGCATTACTGTGGTCTTGCTCCAGAACTGTGGATTCTGGGATAATAGAGACAGCAAATCGTAATGATACTGAGAGTTGGTCCAGATGTTTATCCTGAGGTTAAAATCATATCAACAATGCAACCAGACATGATTTGTTTTGTCTTCTTTCTCCTAAAGCAGTGACATATTATGACAAGTCAGGATGGTGAGCAAAGGATGTTCTTAGCTATTCTCTTAACCTATTCAGCAGCCCTTTTGCTCATTCCTATAGCTTCGTCTTACAAACTGGGATCATGCAAAAGAAATTTTGAAAGCCTTTGTTTCATAAAGCATCTCATGAATCTGAAATGAAAGCCTTTTCTAGGAAGTCTTCATATCTGAATTCATGAGATGTAGCAGGTTTGGTTTGGCTTTTTTTTTTCCCTCGATGTATTGGAAGCATTCATTAGAAAGCTTGTTGCGGAGTTCTGTAGCTCATTTTATATAGAAATTCTGGGGGGGGTTAGATGAAGAAAAGCATTCCCCCCCCAAACCATCATTACTCATTTACAAAACACAACTGATTTGAAATACGTGTCCAGAAACAAACACGGCTGGCAGCTAGATGAGGCTTAATTACTTTTCCTAAAATTAACTGGCTGTTTATATTTTGCAAAGAAAATGCCATTCCTCTTTGCATAAACCATAAGGAGAACAGAATGCAATAGTAATGTTGCTGTTCTTCTCCACCCCTGCCACTGCTACGCAGAAAATCATCTTCCTATTTGCATCAAGATCCCACTCCTTAAGGGTGCTGATGCCTTCCAGAATAGTGGTGAGTGGTATCAACACACACGTGACATCAGTTTGCTGAGGACTGCTGGCATGATGCAGTTCTTGAGGCACTTGATGTCATCTCATGCAGAATAGGGCTAAGATGCATGAAGAATGAAACCCTTTCTCACTAATTATAGTGATGGCATTTTTTTTCTCATGTTTCTGTTTTGTAGGCTGTAGGTTATGAGAGTGAAAACAAGTGAAGTGTTTCAAGGAACACCTAGCTGTCAGAACTGTATCTTCCCTACCAAAATATCCTTGGTTTACTCTCATATGTAAATGACAGGTTTAATTATAATTTACCCTTAAAATGAGGGAAGTTAAGGCCTCCCACCTGCTAAAAAAAGCAGTTTCAAAAGTGAAGTGAATAAAAATGGTACTCTATTAAAATATTTATACAGCTTTTTCTACTTTTACCCATTGTATCTTGTTATTAAATACTTAGAATGATCTGAAATGTATTTAAGCAGACAAGAAACAAGCACCCCTGCTGTGTTTTGAGAAATTCAGGTACTGTAACTTGGTACACAGGAAGTGTATTCTACACTATGTATCTTGAAGTACAGACCATTCAAAAACTGCAAACCTACATGTATCATGTTTTGGGGGTTTTTTTGAGCTACACTTTGTCTTGCATTAGTAAAGTAGATCCTGAATCAGAGAACACTTAAATGCATATTTTTTTCTTTTCATTAAGGGGATAAAAAAAAGAAAGGAAAAAGACTGATAAATCATTAATGCTGTACCATAGTGGCTATAGAACTTCCCAGAATTATTCCTATGAAGGGTGAAATAACTAAGGTTTTCAAACGCATAGTTTCCAATCGAGCTTTAAAGAAAAGCACAAATCTCAAACCACTAGGAAATTAACAATATTATTATATTGTTCCAGTGAAACTATAGAGCTTTAACACTGATACAAACTGGACAGTAAGTGTGTTTTCATTTGCCTTGGACCTCAAAGGACAGTCTGGCTTACAGATGATAAATAAGAGGGAAACACATTAGATGGGTGATAGCTGAGTTTGTCTGTTGTTAAGACAACAGTGAAAATAAGAAATTCTTTAAAGCCTTCTGAAACCGGTGGGTTCTGTGGAACTGGGGTCTTTGTGTACCCATGCTACTCCCTTTCCACTTGTTGAATTTTCTTTGCTGTTTGGAATTTGCTGTGTTAGGTTTAAGATAAATAGCTTTTAGGCCTGAACTAAAGTATCAACCTCTGTGGAAAAAGCAGTTTCTCAAAAAAAAAACAAAGTCTGTTTCCCATGTGTCAACCACTGCTTGAAACACTGTGTCCAACAGCTGGTTGGTGATGATGAGGTTGAGGTTTAAGGTCCTGTGCAGTCACCTTTTAGAAAAATTTGTGGGCAAATGTTCTAACTTTCCTTAAGAAATATTGTCCTGAATTCTCTTCCAGGATTAACATCTCTCTTGTAGGGAGAGGGAATAGATCCCAGAATGAGCACCGACATTTCGGGTAGTGTTTCACACCTTGATATGTGGAGCCTTTGCACTGATGGGTGCACAGCTCAGGTGGGCTGTGGGATTCTTGCACCAGCAATGGATCACGGCTAGTGGCTGACCTAAGTCCCTCAAACAACCATGTGCCTCTCTCCCCTACAAAGTCCCAAATCCTACTGGTACTAGGAAGCTTGTGTAGTGCAGGATGGTTTCATCAGCTCTGTATCCCAAGTAGGAATGCCTTCCCCAAGAATTGATTCTGTCTACTTTTTGTTCCTGGACTGGAACAGATACAGGGGTAGTGGTGGATGCAGAGCAATACATTGTATGAGAAAATGCAATACTCCAAATTAGTGGAAAACAAGCTTTGGTACTAGAATTGGTAGAACTGTGCTTTTTTGTTTCATCTGCCCAGGCTCATATAGAAAATGAGGATAATTACGTCCTGAGTAAATATCAAGCACAATTGTTGTTTTATAACAAACAGAGATGTTATTTTAGATGCATGGAAATAATTCCCTATATATATTCTCTCTGAGGTTTTGATATTTTAAAATTTCTCGATCAATAGTATCTCATTTCTGAGCTCAATCCACAACCACTTATGACAACCTGAATATTACCTCTGACACACTGAAACCTACTCGTTTATCTACTTCTGAGAAAGTAATGTGTGTATATGATGATAGATTTAGGAGCAAAATTCACCAATGTCTCTTGCTTCCTGTCACCTTGGTGTTTGATTAATGCAGTTGAAACTTGACCCTTTGGCCCTGGTATGGCCTTCTTAAAGAGGTTCACAATTATTGTGCTTCTTCAGAAGAGAGCTTTCATGTTAGTATTATTTTTGCACATAAACTCAGGTGGAATCCAGCTGAAATTTTTGAAGCATATTAACCAAAGTTATAAAGGGCCACACAGACTATATACCCCAGTAAAATATTTTGAGGAGCATTCCTGAAATCCTGTGATTAGGCTGACTTCCATAGTTACGAAATCCTTCCATTTGATCTTACCAGTTTTGTAACTAACAACTTGACTTTTCTGACTTATATGGTTGTTGCACATCTCAGTCATATTTCTGCCTTTTTTGATCCAGTCTTGGAAATCTATACCTCCTGCAATTTCTTCCAACAGAAAATTGATATGATAAGGGTGTGATCTCTTTGGATTATCTTTGTTCCTTTTGGCTATCCATGTATTTATGATTGTCAGAAGAAATGGAAAGTATTCAACTAGAATGTATGTATGTGTGTGTGTGCGCGTGTGTGTGATTTCCAGATCAGCTTTAGCCCACACCATAACATCTGCAACCCTGGAGCCAGTTCTCTTTTCACAGCTGTATGTAACAGGCATGATTCATTATGTTTTTTTCTTAGCTACTTGATTCCCTGATACAGAAATCATGTCAGAAAAACACAGGTAAAGGTTTTCGAAGCACATGGCAGGGTCAGTTGATTTGAACACCAGAGGCTATAGCCCTCAGAAGGAAATTATGGGGTAAGTACAGGTGGCTTTTGAGCTATGGTAGGAGGATATTTACTCGGTGGCCCTCTTACCTCCTTGATAAGTATAGTCCCTGGAGGTGGTGTCTGTAAGTTGGATCTTTAAGTTTAGTTTGGACAGACTTCAAACTAGAGTCAAGGTAGCAGAAATGTTTTAAAATACAGTGTTTTTTACAAAATTGTTTTCAATTTAAAAAAACCCAATAACATACGATCTCATATTAATTTTTTATGTTGAAAAAAGTCAAATTTATTAGCAATTCTAGTAACTGAAATGTAGTATAATTTAATTTCATGTAAGGAGGAATATTTTTTTTTTCATTTTTTGCCTTTTTCCCCCACTACAGCAATAGATGAAAAAAAAGAAACCCAGATAGACACACACATAAAACTGCTTTAACTATTTTTCACTTATACCTTCAAAACAAATAAATATATTTGTTCATCTCTAGCTAATTCC
>NW_016690376.1:0-1436 GCF_001604755.1 Lepidothrix coronata
TGGTTGCCATGGTAACTGACCATAGCAATGGTACTGTAGGATGGTTGCCATGGTAACCAACGGTAGCACTGGGAATGTTTGGTGGTTACCGTGGTAACTGACCGAAGCAATGGGAATGTGTAATGGTTGCCATCATAACCAACTGTACCAGTGAGAAGTATGATGTTGCCATGGTAAGTGACTGTATCAACAGGACTGTATGATGGTTGCCATGGTAACTGACTTTAGCAATGGGAATGTCTGTTTGTTGCCATGGTAACTAACCATAGCAATGGGAATGTAGGCTGGTTGCCATGGTAACCGACCATAGAAGTGGGAATGTACGATAGGTGCCATGGTAATTGACTGTAGCAACAGGAATGTACGATGGTTGCCATGGTAACTGACTGTAGCAATAGGACTGTATGGTGGTTGCCATGGTAACTGACTGTGGCAATTGGAATGTTTGATGATTTCCATGGTAGCTGACTGAATCATTGGGAAGTGTGCTGGTTGCCATGGTAACGGACCACAGAAAAGAGAATGTATGCTGTTTGCCATGGTAACTGACCAGAGCAACGGGAATGTATGATGGCTGCCATGGTAACGAACCATATAAACGGGTATGTATGGTGGTTGCCATGGTAACTGACTGCAACAACAGGAATGTATGATGGTTGCCGTGGTCACTTACCATAGGAACAGAAATGTATGGTGGTTACCATGGTAGCCGACCATTGCAATGGGAATGTATTGTGGTTACCATGGTAACCGACTGTACCAGTGGGAAGTGTGCTGGTTGCCATGGTAACTGACCATAGAAAAGATAACGTATGATGGTTGCCATGGTAACTGACCTTAGAAACGAGAATGTATGATGGTTGCCATGGTGACTGACTGTAGCAATGGGAATGTATGAATGTTGCCATGGTAACCGACCATAGCAACTGGAATGTATGCTGTTTGCCATGGTAACTGAGCGTAGCAATTGGAATGTATGCTGGTTACCATGTTAACTAACCATAGCAGTGGGATGTATGCTGGTTACCATGGTAACTGCCACTAGTAATGGGAATGCATCATGGTTGCCATGGTAACTGATTGTAGGAACGGGAATGTATGGTGGTTGCCATGGTAACTGACCGTAGGAATGGGACTGTACGATGTTTGCCATGGTAAGAGACCGTAGCAGTGGGATGTATGATGGTTGCCATGGTAACTGACCATTGCAATGGGAATGTCTGATGGTTTCCATGGTAACTGACCGTGGCAATGGGAGTGTATGCCATGGTAACCCACCCTACCAATCTCTCTTAGTTGCAGGGGCCAGGACCAGTTTATCACTGAGTGGGTGCAACCAAAACTGTGTATTCTACATCCTCTCTGTCATTTCTGAGGGACTCTTAAGAATGGAGCCTTTGTAGCAGCTGCCCAGGGCCCACCTGACACCACAGCCT
>NW_016690376.1:3526-19347 GCF_001604755.1 Lepidothrix coronata
TGAGGTCCCCCGTGTCACACTGGCCACTTGATTCCATGAGATTCTGCAGTCTCCCAGCTTTCCTTCAGATCCATGAGGCCCTCCAGTGTCAGAATGGCCCTTTGATTCCATGAAGTTCCACACTCTCCCAGAATTCCTCTGCTTCCATGAGTTACGCAGTGTCTCAATAGGCCCTTGACTCCATGGGGTTCCTAACTGTCCCAAGTTCCTTTGGTTCCATGAGACTCTGAAGTGTCACAACAGCTCATTGATTCCCTGAGTTTCTCTGGTGTCACAATGACCCCCTTGATTCCAGCAAAGTCACCCTATCTAAATAGGGTGGCCCTGCAGCCACAGACTCACCGTGTGCAGCCCTGCCAAGATTCCCTGCAGGGAGCTCTCAGCCATCCTGCCAGTGCTGAGCCCCTTGAAGCTGTGTCTGTGCCCTGCTGGTGTCCCTGAGCTGCCCTGGAAGTGCCCTCAGCCCTGCTGGGCTGTGCAGGGGAGCTGCTCCTGGGCAGAGCTGTCTCTTTGAAGCTCTTCTTGCTTACCAGGAGCTCCCTGTGTGCCAGGACCCCGGCCCAGCTCAGCAGCACAGCAACTGCCCCGAGGCATTTAATGACCCTCGGGGGGGGGTGTTGATGTTGTTTACATGAGACTCAGTCCCTGAGAGGAAGTTCAAAAAACTTTTCAAGAAGTCAAAGTGAGATTGAAACACTGAAGTTTCTTGTAGTAAGTGTCACTGAGGGACACAACTGAGAACATGTCCCCAAGTTCCTGCTGGAACAGAAATCTGCTGAGAGTGATGACAAGGATGGAGAAGCAAGGGAAAGGTGGTTCTGATGCTGAATAAACGTGGAGTTGTTTCCTTCATCCAATGGGCCAAGGCCTGACCCCCAGCCCCTGGGAAGGCAGATCCTGTCCCTGCCTCATTCCTCAGGGCTCTTCCTGGGGCACTGGCATGTGGGATGGGCAATGCCAAGGGCAGGACCATGGGGTGGCACCTGCCAGGCTGCTGAGCAGAGACAAGGAGGCCAGGAGGCCCCAGGGCTGCAAGGGCCACTTGTCTCCTCCTGGTATCAGGGGCACAGACAGCAACCATGGCCAAAGGCCTGCAGAAGGTGGCTCTGTCAGGGTCTTTCAGTTTCTCCCCATCCCTCTCTCCTCTCCTGCCCAGGCTGTCCTACCGTGTCCATGCCCTGTCCCTTTCTCTGCAGGCTGTCGTCATCCCCCCGGCTGCCCCACCTGGCTGGCACCTTCCTGCACTGACATCTCTGAGTCCTCCCTGGCTCTTCCCGAACACACAAAGCCTTGGGCTCATCCAGACTCCTCCTGGGTGATGTGTTGCATCACAGCACCACCCTTGGAGCGAAATTCTTTTCTCCTCATGCTAGCCTGGACCTCCCCAGCTGCACTTGGCATTAATTCTTTCTTTCTCAGGCTCTTTTCTGCTATGACAAAAGGATCTACCAGCTCTAAATCCTCCCTTCAAACCCTCTGAGGGCTGTCCTGTACTGTCCTCAGTCTGCACGCCATTGAGGTCACAGCTCCTTAGCCCCTCCCTAGTGCTCATGTGCCTGAGACCTTTAAAACCCATCTTGGGAAATCTCTGGGCACTCACTAATGTTTTTGCAGATGAAAATGTTGTGCTCAGAATCTAAGTAAATCACAGGGATACTTGTCTCCCTGAGTTTTGGCGGTGTTTGGGGTCCCTTTGTTCCCATGATGCTCCGAGCCCTCCATTTCAGTTGAACACGTGGCATGCCAGACCTCTGGAAGCTCTAACCAAGCACTAAATGATCCAAAGTCTCTTGACAAACACTCCCCTTTGTCCCTCGATGGTGCAGCCCAGGCTGTCCCTCTTCTGGTTCTGAGCATCAACCAACGGTACAAAACCCAGGAGACAGGGAAAAAACCTGTGAACTACTTTTGATACACACCAGAAAAAGTGAGAGTACACAATGATGGCACTGCTGCTTCTGGCAGGGGTTACACATCCCTTTGATTACCGAAGGGAAAAGGACACGGGAGGTTGGAACCACCTGCATCCATAAATCCAACTTGGCTGTCTGGCAAGGGAGCAAGCTTCCTTCTGGCTGTCAAAGTGCTCCAGCCTGGCAACAGAAGGCAGGAATCAGGCTGCCAAAGCTCCCCTCACACCTACCAGTGGACCCTTTGGTCTAGCAGGGGTACCAGGGCACATGTTGAAGAGCAGGGACCACAGTTCCTAACAGTCACCCTTGAACAAAAAGGCAAAAGGATTTACCTTTAATACAAATCTGTTATTTTATTAAACAGGATTATCAATCAACTGTCCAGAATCCAAACAAGAAACTCTTCTTCAGAAAGAATTTTTGGAGAGAAAATACTCCAAAAAGGCCTGTTTCTTATTGCAATCATGTTCCTAAAAGGGATGCTTTATTTTTTGCCCTATAAAAATAAGAAAATCACTCTCTCTTATTCATCTATCTCTGTGTATATATGCACCAAGTACTTCAGAGATGAGTATTTTACTCAGAAGACCAATATGGAAGCCCAGAAAGAATGGAAATACTCCCAGCACACTGTTCCTGCTGGATGAGGCTGGACCGGTCCGTGGTCTGTCCGTGGTAATGGTGACCACGGCCCCTTGTCAAAGGCAACTTTTTGCTACAGTATCTTTGGAGTAAGCGTCTTGGCAGACACCTGGGATGCTAAAGCACACCACACACGTCAGAAAATGATTCTCTCTTCTCTGGATGCACAGCTGTGTTGCTTAAGTAAAAACACTATTATGCACCAAAATCACTTAGGAATTTTCGGTGAATTTTTCTGTATAAATTCTCCACCAAACCGAAGATCTGACTTGGAGCCAGTGTTGTAGTTGAGTGAGAGAAGCAATCAGGTGGGACCCAAGTCAACACTGGGCCCTAGCTAATTTACTTTTTCAGCCTTAGGAGTGCCTAATGATTATGTCAAATCAGGAAGAGGGCAGAACTGTTAAACCAGCCAATCGACCATGGCTTCTCCAAGTCCTAAACGAAGATAGAAGAAGATCAAACTGCAGTTCACAGGAATTCTCCAGGAGGAGTACAAAACTGGGAAAAGTCCCACAAGGTGGATTTTGGCCCAAAATGGTAAAATTATGTTCCAACTTCCTATGCATGTGCGAGCATGGTCGTGGCCAGCTGTGAGCACTGCTGTCACCTGCAGTGACATTGGGAGGCCTAATACAGCTCTTGTCCAAGAAAGGATGCCAAAAAAAATGTGTTTTGTTTTAAATGCCCTTCAGACCTGTGTATAGGTAGGGGCACCAGCTTACAGCTTGTTCTTGTTCCAGTCTTGTTAGTACAAGACTAACCCTGTATAAACAGAGCTGTGACCAAACCTTCCTACCCACAGGGACAGGAATAAAGCCTCTGTGCCTGAAACAACTGCTCACTCCCTGCCAGCACTAACACACCTCTTCCCTGCAAGGGTGAAGATTAACCCAGGCCACAGTCAGAGTTAAAGGTGGTTATTTTGGCACCGCAGACAAGGGCCAGGCAGGTCAGTGGGACAGGACAGGAAAAACAGGGAAAGAGTGGGGAGAAAAAAAGCAGGGGAGGTTCTTCAGTTTGAGTTTGCAGTACAGAAACACTGACAGATGGAGAAGGGAGTCAGGCCAGCAGGCAGATCCAGTCTGCTTGCACAGCAGCAGGATAGGAAGCTGGATATCCATTTGGGAGAGTTTGTGGGGTATAGGTGGGTGAATGTGATAGTCTGATTCTGATGAGCATTGTAAGGGTTAACACAGGGCTGCCAGGAATAGAGACCAACCCTGGGCACCTCCTCCCCAAGCTCCAACGGGCACAGAGGATTCAGCACAAGGAGAAGGGCCCTGCTCCACGCTGGCTCACAGGGACGGGTCACGATGTGCTGGGGACCATCCCATAGGCTTCATACAGCTGGTTGAGCAGCTCCTGCTTTTCCTTCTCAGGTAAGAAGCTGGACTGGGCTGCGTTGATGTTCTGGGGAAGAAGAGGGGGAACACAAGAGAGACGTTAAAACACATCAGATGTGAACACATGGTTGTGCACATCCCAACATCTGGCTCTGAGCAGCAAGAGGTGAGGGAAAGTGCAAAGTTTCCACTCTCAGATTTATTTATTTCCATGGCCTTGTTTTACAGGGCAACTGCTCTGGCCCATCACTAGAGCAGTCGCAAGAGGAATGAGACAGGCACAAAGCAAATACTTTGAAGTCTTTAAATACTTTGGGGTTTTTGGGATATGCACTTTAGACCTGCTCCTACTTTCCCGACTCCCCTTCAGAAAAGAGCCTCTCCTGACACAGCCATGGTGGCAGCCTGATGGGACACAGCCTGGCTCTGCAGTTCAACCTGGTCACCTGTCTTGTGCTGGGACTTTTATTACACAGGAACAACGTGGCTTTTGCAAGAGTAGGAGAGGACAGCTGTGGATCCAGGATCCCAGAGCTCCCAGCTGTCCTTGTTCCTCCTTCCAGACCCAGAGAGTGAGGTCAGTAGGAGAAAGGGATTTGTTCCACCAGAGTTGAGAGGAGGCTCGATGCTCCTGCTCTTCCCAAGTCAAGTATCTTGGAAGACATGTAGGTGGAACTGCTCACCAGGACTTGACTCAAACCAGGAAGGTTCACTTAGTAACCAGGTAAGTCAAATCCCCAACAGTTACCCTGTCTTTCTGTCTTGGGTGGATAATTAGAAGATCAAGGATGTAAGCAAGAAACATAAATGACTGTGTGTGCCAAAGCAGTGACCAGCAGTCATTTTGTTTCCAGCTCAGTTGTTGCATCATCATGTCGTAAGTGGAAAAACTGCAAGCACTTTCATACCTGCGGAATCTTGCTCATTCCTGGGCCAGGCCTTGAAATAACTGACCTGCAGTTCCAAATATGGGGAAAAAAAAGCGAGAGGCACCTACCTTTCCTGCTGCTCAGATCTTCTGTGAGACCTTCAGAGGACAATTTCCACTCTGACCCATTCCCCACACAGACTGAGGCAGTCAGCCTGGGACATGCAGCCCCTCAGAGCCCACCCTGCGCCCACACCCTGCTCCCCACAGTGCTCCAGAACCCCCTCCAGCCAGCTCAGCACCCTCTCAGCCTCCTGCTTACAAGGCCAGGACAGCATTTTTTGGTTTCCATTAAAAATTCTTCAGCTCATAAAGAAAAACTGGCAGGTTGTTCTGGGCTGCACCAGGACAGCATCAGAGCACTCAGCCAGGGCTGACTCACAACTCTCTTGAACTCCTCTTCGGTGAAGCCCATGTGTTCCTTGACTATGCCATAATCCTTGTCAATGGTGGAGTTAAGGATGAGGGGGTCATCTGTGTTTAGAGAATAGTTGGCATGATCCTTCTTAAATCTGTAAGGAAATGGGGTTGAAGTGGTGGGTAAAGCACTGGATGTGATGCTGTGCAGTTCTCAGGGTGAAACACAGTAAAAGCAAAGACCTCGGGGCTGTCCCTGCAGCTGGAACTGCTGGAGACAGACATGGAGCGTGGCTTCTGTCCCCACAGCTCTGCACTGACCTGCCAGGAGTGGCTGGGGTGCAGCACCTCATGCTCCACAGCTCAGAGCAGGGGGGACAGGACAGCCAACCCAAGGGACCCCTTCACCCCTCCAGCTCCACCAGCTCCCCCCGTGCAAAAGGACAAGGATGTGCCACATTGTCCTACATAATTAGATGGGCCTTAGCTTTATAAAGCAGTAAAGCAACCCAAATCCTGGTTATTTAAGATTGCATATAATTGAGAAGTCTTACTGTATTACGGGGTGTTTGGTGAAGTCTGGAGAACACGCTCCAGTGAGATAACTGGACCACGGGCAGACCTGTTTGGGGGAGTTAAGCATGAAAAGGAGAATCAAGCACGCAGATCTGAACCCCAGCTGTGGACACAGATAGCTCAGCACACTGGTAAAGCCAGATACAGGCTTAGAGCTTTGTTCACAGCTGCCCCTCAGTGCTACTCTGATGGACCAGTGCGCATCCCAGGACACAGATGCAAAGAGCCCAAAACCCACATGACAGCAGCAGGAGCCAGTGGGATGTTTCCCGTGGCCAGTCAGTCACCAGCAATGTGCCAACCACAGTTAGGAAACCAATGCCATTAAGTATATACACATATATTCCATCTATTAGCTGGATATGACCATTCTGGGGAAAAGCCAAGAAAATCTGCACATGCACAGTAACTCTCAGGCATTTCCACCCTCTAACCAGACTTGCTCTGGTATAGCAGCCTGATTTGTGGAAGGAGGAGCCTGTAGACTTGAGGTATATAAACTAATGAATAATCCCTCCAGAATTTATCCTTGACCACACCAGAATCCATTCTTTCTGCTACGAGCCTCCCACAAGCTGCTGTGTGCACTGCTGCTCCTTGCAACAGGTTCCAGTAAACAGACAGGTGTCCCCACCATTTCTACTGGGGAGCTTTGGGCAGCTGAGTTCAGTGCAATGTTACCATACCTGTGGTCAGCACTCGACTGTCAGGTCGTGCTATAGCACAGCCCAAACAAGGGCTGGTTTTCCACTCAGCAGCTGTCACGCTCCCACCACACATCCTTACCTCAAAATGCATCTTTGTTCTCAGCAGCTCCTTGTAGAGCTCAGGGTCCTCCAGGACATGGTATCCATGGCCAATACGCTCGGCCTTCAGGACATAAACTGCCTAAAAAGAGCACAGGAAAACCACTCACAGCCTTCGAGCACCAGCTCGGCTCCTGCCTGCCCTGAGACCCCTGTCCCACCATGGGGACAGCCCCCGCCACTGCCCCTGCTCTGGGATGGCCCTTTCCAGCCACTGCGCCCTGTCCCCAGTGTTTGCTGTGCTGTGGTTACAGAGAGGGCTGGGACACCTCTCTCCCTGGTGCAGGGGATGCAGGGCACTTCCCAGCCCTGCCCCTCTCTCTGCCCTGACTTGGGAACTCCTCGTACCTCCTTGACCATGGCAGCGGGTCCGACCTCCCCAGCGTGGACAGTGCGATGAATCCCACACCTCTCGGCTTCCTGCAAAACAAGGGAGAACATGTTCCTGTCCCATCACCTGCAGCGAGGGCAGCAAACCCCTGGGATGGCACAGAAAGCAACAGGGCTCTGTGCCAAGAGCCCACAGGTCACAGGCTCCGCACTCCAAGGGCTGCAAGAGAAGAGCCACAAACAGAGACACTGAGAAACCCTGGTACCTTCTGCTGGAGCCCAGCCAGGCTCCTCAAGGGCTTTTTTGGGTGAGCTCATCACTGCCTCTTCTCCAGACAGCAGCAAGCTCCAAGCTCCCCTTCCTCCACCCACCTGTCCTTCTGCATGAACCTTGCAGCAGTTCCAGCCTGTGGAACTTCTACCTTTTTGGCCAGCTGCAGCCACGTGGGGGAATTTAGAAGCCCCCCCCAGGGCAGAGATGAAGAAATGCTCTGACACTAAGCACCTCCCTCCTGTGAGGGGCTGGGGTGGAGGCAGCCCAGCCGAGAGGACCCTGCAGGTGCAGCTTTCAGTGCAGCTCCATGACCAACCCGAAAAATCCTTTGCCAGGGTGGCCCAGAGGCCACCTGGGCTTTGGGAAGCCATGCAGCCTCGAGGGAAGCCTGGCTTCTGGCTTGCTGGAGAAGGGCCACCCAGCTGGCAGCAGCAGGCAGGCTGCAAGCCCCATCCCGCAGCAGCTGCTCCTCGCAGACAGTCCTTCAGGGCTTTGCACTCAGGAGGGTTTTTTCAGTTACTTAATACAGATGGGAGTGGGGTTTGCTTCAGCATCTCAGAGCCTGAGCGAGCCCCTGGCACAAAGACAAGATGCACCCTTCAGATGGAGAAGGCTGGACCTGGGTACTGCTGGCACAGCAGGGAGGAAAAGACACACTTGCCCATTTGTTCATAAAACCCTGTGCCTGCATCTGGGCTTATAATCACTCTGTTTATCCAGCACAGCAGTGCAGGCAGACTTTGTATCAGCTCCCACTAATGGCGTGAAGACCCCAGGAAGCCCCACATGCTTTCAGACCTGAGCACTACTTACAAACCACTGTCTTTTTTGCCAGTGGGGGTGCACAACCTCCTCCCCCACTGATGGAGGGGACTAACAACCCCAAATTCCCGCTAGCAAAGAGGAACAAGACTTTCCCTTAGAACCTTTGCAAAGGCTGAGGTCTAGTAAGAGTCTGGGATCAGGCTCCTGAAGCTATTACAGTGTTTGTTTTTGAGATGATCAGATAAAAGCCCTTCAAATGTGCAGCTTCCTCTCAGCTCCTCGGGTGATTTCTGGCAGACTGGAAAGGCCAGTCTCTTCCACCTTGGCCATGGTTCCACTGAACCCCAGGAGCTGACAGCAGCGGGGTGGGGGATGATCTGGGCTCCATGTCACTTGTGTCACGCTCAGTGCTACAGGGTAGCGTGCCAAGCCCCAGTTCCAAGACCATGTTTAAGCAGTGATGCCTGCCTTTAATCATTAAGGAAATATAAACAAACATTTCTGTTTTTAATAGCTGCAATGCATTTCTAAGTTGTCCCAGCCGTCTGCAGCTGGAAAAACGTGCTACTTGTCCCTTCACACATGTCCCCTCAATATGTATTTTTCTTGTAATTTCTTTTAAGATGCTTAATTCCACAAACCTCAAAAGCCTTCTTATGCTCAGAGTCCTTCTCCACCTTCAGGGCCTCTGAAGGCTGACCTTCAGCCAGGTCAATGGCCACCACAGAGTTGTTTCGATACTTCTTGCAGAGCTCCACCACCTCTGGAGACCAGCCTGGAAGAGACAGCACCAGTATTTAGGAGAAAGCATTTTAATGAACAAATCCTGGTCCTATGACTAGAAGGCTAGAGCTGTTTTCTTTGGTCTTTCCTAAAATTTGATGCTCCAAAAAGAAACTCCTAGAAAAGTCCGTCATCTTCCTCCAAATAAAAGCTGCCAACTGATCAGTCTGTCATCAAGGAAAGGGAAACCAAATGCACTCACTAGCTATAAAACTGCTCTTATTATGTTCTTCTGTTCACTTTGAGCAAGGGGAAAAAAATAATAAAAAAATCCCCTCCAACCAGTGGTTGACTGCTGCAGTTGGCTCGAGGTAGAGATGAACTGCACTGCCCTCAGGCTGTAACATGGTGCTTTGGAGAACTCCCTCAACTCACTCCTGAGCTTTCACCCCATCCCAGGTCAGGCATCTGCTGGATGTGTCCTGTTAAGGAGGAGTTTGGGCTGAGAGGGATCTCTGGGGGGCCCTGTACAACAGTCAGCCATGCCCTATTATAGGGCATCCTCGACTTCCCCAGGGCAAGACGATGGATTCTACTCCTGGTGGGAAGGAGCTGAACTTTTATCTATTTGATATGAGTGAGAAAGAGAGTAACAAGTGGCTGACAATTACTTCAGAGCTCTCTCTGCTCAGGATAGATAACCTCTGCATCTACCAGCTCACATATCACTTAACCTTAGGAGAAAGGCCAAGAAACAGAGATAAACAGTAGTGTTTATAATTAACAGGCACCTGCTGTGTACATATAATCCCCAGACCATGGGAACACATAAGAGGATGTGTGCAATTTCATCTTTTTTTTGTTTTCATCAGTTCCCAACTCACTGGGTTACAGCCACTATTTTACTTACAAGTTTAATACAAGCTAGTTCTGGCTGGCACCTCTGCCTTTCTCTCAACAGTTCATTATTCACAAGCTGATTAATATCACAGGTGATACGCTGTGCAGCATATCCTGAACGTAACACTAAAGACTCTCTACCAAGCACATTCCTGGCTCTGGGTAACAGAGCAGGTGCCCTGGGATACAGGTATGAGAATGCCAGGTCTTTTGCCTGTGCAAGCAATCCCTCCAGCAGTGCAGCTGCACGCGCCCTCGGATGCTCCTGCCACCTCCTGCCGTTACCACTGGTGTGCTGGCACACTGCAGATGAGGGTGACTGTGCCTTACAGCTTTCCAGTTTCTACAAGGAAAGATGTTTTCTTCCCAGAAACCAGAAGTGACAGGGTCAAGTTTTCAAAGCATTGTTTGCGGTTGGCTGCGCAGGCAGGAAAAAAACCCACTCTCCAATCTCATAGTTTCCAGGAACATGATTTTTCACATTTCTAGACACAAATTAACCACGTGCTCATTAGGAAAAATCTTTCCACCATCTACCCTATTAAGCCTATATGAAACTGATGTGAGATATGAAGATACTCAGAGAAAAGTCTTCACACAAAACAGCTGCCGTCACACACTCTCTCTCTGACCTTCTTCCCTGGAGGAAGGTCCTCAGAGAACTCAGCAGCTCACTGAAATGCTGGAAATCAGGTTTCCTTCCTATTCTGGGTCACAGCACCTGTTACTGACCAAGTTCAGAGCTGCTGATTTTTTTAGAAACGTTTTATGTATGTGTCTTAAGTATATTTGACTCATGTTTTCATCTTAAGCCAGCAGAGACTGACCAGTGGATTCTCTGGCTGCCCTGTGATCCAGGCTAAGGAAGGAGCACATGCTGCTGTAGCAGCAGGACCACGAGCAGGGAAGTGTGAGATCTCAGTCCTCCTCCCATGACCATTTGCTCTCAGACCCACCAGACAGCACAGTAGATGCAAGTGCTCCCTGTGCCAGTGGCTTTGACTGGCCCAGGGGGGTGCTCTGGCCTTTGGGCAGGGAGCAGAGATCACAGCTCCCCAGGGCAGGGAGCAGAGGTCACAGCTCCCCAGGCAGAGGACAGACAAGCAAGACGTTTCACATACTGCTTATACCCACAGACCCCCCCTCTGCCATCCAGCAGACCTTTTCCCCACAGTGAAGGGAGCAGAGGACCCCCACCAAGAAAGAACTCCTCCTCAGCACTGTCTGGTCCTGCGTCAGACCCAGGGACCAGCGGCTTTCCCCACATTTGTGCAGGGACCTGAACCCAGGGGACATCACCCCCCGCCACGCGCCAGGGAAGGGGAGCAGAGCAGCAGGGGAGCTGCAATTCATTACTTGGCATATGGTGCATGCAGCACAGAATAGACCTGGCTTTGATGTGGAAATCCCTTTCTCCATCCTGTAGTCCCTGATTTACCAGCTGCACGACTTCATCTGGAGTGAGGTCTCCCCTGCAGGGAAGAAAAGCTATCAGCAAGAGGGCAGACACCAACCAGGGAGGCAGGCAGGAGACAGGCTACCCGGGGCTCCACTCGCCTCAACATCCAGAGGCACCCGATGAGACCACCCAGAACTTATGAGCACCTTTTACACCCATGCCATGCCCACATTTACCAGATGTCGGGCACAGGAGCATGTGAAGATGACAGTAAGATTTAGAAATGCCTCAGGGAACCAGGGGCAAATCCTGCCCAGAGGAACCCCCTCTTTGCCAGAGCATCTCATTAGGGCACACAACTGCCTGCAGCCAGGCAGGGGCAAGCATGGGGCTCAGTGCCCACCACAGCACATTTTGGAGGGGCCACAGAGCCCAGCATTGATTTAATAAGAGGCACACATCACAGAGGAGATGATATGCAAGGAAAGGATTGGATCACCAGTCCCCTCCAATGCCACCCACTATCTCTGCCAGCTCAAATTCCCATTTTGCAGGCAGTCCACATGTGACGGCTGCTTTGCCTGGCACAGAGAACAGCTCCAGCCAGAAGGTTGAGCACAGCTGCCCTGCACATGCAGAATCCAGTACCCAAAGCAAGGGACGTTAAAACACAGCAGCACACAGAGGTATTTAAGATGAAAAACCCTACAGGTGGGAAGGAGAGGTGGAAGCATGCTGGTGCTCACTGCATGGGGGGAGAAAGGAGCTTTGGACACACAACTGCTGTCTGGAGTGAGTCATGCGTTCTCCATGCCCAACTGGCCACCCAGCAGCTCCCTGGCACAGCAGGATCACTCACTCAGCTTGTCCCCAGGGGATGGGATCCACACCAGAGTTGGCCAGGAGGTGAGGGCTGTACCGCACCTCCACGTAGGCGATTCCTTCCTTTGCCTTTGTCTCCACGAACTCGTAGGCGATTCTCCTCACTGCCTCACGGTCACCCCTGCAGGGACAGCAGTGCCACCCATCAACTGGGACTGCTCACCCCCAGGGCACACAGGGAACCTCCAAGGCTGAGCCAAGGGATGCTGCCAAGGGTTGAGAAGCAAAAAGCAGGGTACTTACGCAATAGCAGGCATGTAGTAATTAAATTTCTCTAGAAACTGGGCAAGTGTCAGCGGTGTGTCATAGCTGACGTACTTCAGGAGCTCCTCAACAGTGTCACCGGGGAGAGGGATCTCTCTTTTTCTGGAAATGAAGGCATGTGTCACCGACAGGGAAGGCATCACATTTTTGATCAATCCATTTCACACAGCGATCACATCCCGAGCTGGCAGCATCAACCACTGCTCCTTCACAGCATCAACCACACTGCTCCTTCCAAAACCTCCTCGTGGATGCTGCCCTGGATCTCAGCGGGGAGGAAGGCAATCCAAAACACCGGCAAAGCACAAAGAAACGGAAAGACAAGCCCAGACTGACCCTGCAGGAACACAGCCAGGGCACATTTTAAGCTTAAGAAGTTCATCTAAAGGGGCTCTGGATTATTTCTTGGCACCTCCTAGTCCTAGGAATTGCCAAAATTCTTTAGAAAAGTCAATATTCACTTGGGCAGGGTCAAAGGTTTGAAAAATCGAGGGGATGCTCCAAGGCCTGGGATCGTGCAGGCAGAAGTGTCGTAGCTCAGGGGTTCGGTTCCTGTGAGTGAGCTGGTTCCCGAGCCCAGCACTGTGGTGGCATCTTCTCTGACAGGGACACCTTCCACGCAGGAGCAAATGGCAACAACTGCTCTCACCAAAGGGATAGCGATGCTAAAGCCCATTTAAGTACTTCCAAGAGGGGAGAGGCCATTTTTCCCTGGAGCAGCTGGAGTACTGTGTGGGGGAAGGTGTCGCCAGGGCAGTGGGGCGACAGCTGGGCTGCCAGCCAAGAGTGCTGAAGGCTTCCTGGGCAGGCTTTGCCACCCCCACACTCTGGTACCCTGCACAAGCCAACATAAATTTGGAATAATAACCGGACATTTGTTTTTAATCCTCTTTTCTGCCACAATGAATTACAGCTAATTGGTGGATCTCTGCTAATAGAGACAAAACACCACAGACAGTTTTATTGTCTCCGTACCAGCAATCATTCCAGGGAGCCATGCAGGGACACAGTCCAAAGGACCCTGCCCCCGGGCTCAGTAAACATTGCTCCTTCCCCCCTCGGCCAGGAAGGAAACCAGCCCCATGCTCAGCCCTCACATGCAATCTGCACAGATTAAGTTGCTGGCAGGGAACACTCATGGTTGCCAAGGCATTGGTTTTCCTCCCTGCCTTGCCCTTTCCATGGTACGGACACATCAGTGTCTGCCCTAGGAACCGGCGTGCACCTCCCTCCCCCTGCCCAGGGAAAGTTTCCTACAGCAAAGCCCACCCCCTGACATTTTCCTGGGCTTCCCAAAGGATTGCCTTTGCACAGGCAGCAGCAACAGTGCTTTGGGATGATCTACCCTGGAGTCAGGTCTCTGGATAAGGAGGTCTGGTGGATCATGCCAGTGTGGCTCTGGGAGCTGCTGCTGCCCCATCCAACCCTGCTGGTAGGTGGGATCCTTCCTGAGGCAAAGCTGCTCCAGGGAAGGTGCTCGTGCCCACCAGCACCTCGGTGTCCTGCCCAGAGCCACCTCCAGCCATGGGCAGCACCACACAAACCATCCCACCTCGGACAGGGCAGCTTTCCCGGGGACACCCAGTCCCATGAGGGATCTGCCATGGCTCTAAACCCTCTGGCTGGGCAGGGGGGATGCAAACCCTGGCCCAGATCTGACAGAATTGGAGACAAAGTTTCTAAAAACCACCGAGTTCAGCAGTGCACTGCCCAAGGGACCTTGTGCATCCCAGCAGCTCGGGGTTATATTATGCCACCACCTGGCAAATTTATTTCCAGCTATTTACCTTTAAAAATAGACCACAAGCAGCCTTCTGTGCCCAGGGTGAGGTTATTAAGGCAGCCAGTCCCCTACAGCCTCCTGCACTGCCCCACTGCTTTTTTTTGTGTGTGTGAGTGCAAGTTTTAGAGCTCACGAATAGCACAGCCTTGCTCCACCCGAGGGCTGGCAGCTCTGGGGGGATGTCAGGGCTGTTTAAAAATAAGAGGCAACTCGGCACACTCTCAGGCAATGAAGGTTTCTGCCCTAAGCAAGGATCCTGGCACAGGATCCTGTGGTGGTTTGGGCTAGGCCTTCCTTGGTGACCAGTTTGTAACCAAGGAAGGGCCCAGATTTACCCAGTATTCCCTACGATTTTTACGTAAGCCAGATTATAAGAAGAAAGGAGGAGAGGCCTTCGCTCTCTTTCCTTCTGGTGGCTTTGGAGGTGCAGGTTCCCTGCTGTTGGGTCTGCCGTGTTGGGGAGTGAGGCCTGGTTAGGCCTTGTCGACCTTGGGAGACGGAGGTTGCCGGCGATCGTTCCAGAGCGACTCTCAGTTGTCCCAGGGGAGTAGTGAGCTATTTTCTTTGCTAACTTTTTAGTTGTTAGATATTGGGTCTTGGGATATCTATATATTTTATTTTAGTTTTGTTCCCTTTCCCTTCCCCCTTCCCTTTCCCTTGTGAAATTGTATATTTTAATTGTATATAAGTGTAAATATATTTATATATCTCACTTTGGTTGTTTCTCTCTCGTTTCGGGTTTTTCTTAGTTTTTTTCTCCCTCTTCTCCCTGAGGTTTTTGGGGGGGGGGGACTTCTGGTGGTAAGGTTTGGAGACTTGGCAGGGAGCCAGTTTCAAACCATATCAGATCCCCAGACAGCCAGTGCTTCCTGGGCTTCAGGGCTCCCGCAGCCCTCCTCAGGGACTACGCTGGCATTTTCCCTTTGCTGGCAGAGGGACCCAGCAGAGCCCCAGGGAGTCACCACTGACCCATCTGTCCATTTGGACGTGTATTCCAGCCCTGCAGCCCACCAGCAGGAACCCTGACTCAGTTCAGGGCCAACATCCCGCAGTGAATGGGATGGACAGCTCTGATCCACCCTCCTTGCTCTGACTATACTGCAAAAGGTATGGCCACGCCCTGCAGAAATAGCTACTGTAGGAAGAATATTCCCCCTAGGACTGCACTGCCTTGGAGCCTGCTGGGCTCACAGGATGCCAGAACCGCTTCCCATCCTCCTCAGAACTGATTTCCTCCCCAAAGTACCAGAGCTGTGCCCGAGAGCTGTTCCCGGAAATCCTTAAGCTCACAACCTTCTTGATCTGAGGGTATCAGTTACAGCTGGAAGAATTCTTATTTATTTTGCCCACAAGTGTGGAGCCAGGTCCTCACACCAGTTAATCATTCACCCAGTGCTTCCTACACCTTCTACCCTGAAGGGAGAAGATGCACGTGGGCTCTGTCAAGGAAACAACCTCTCTCCAAGTCACTGCCAAGTGCTTCCCAGGGTCACCCACACGCGAGCGTGGCTCCCTGACTGCTGACACCAGGCAGACAGCCCAGGGTTCAAAGGCAGCAGGGCAGGGTGGGTTTTTCCTCCCAAACCATGGAACGGCATCACCACCACCAAGACAACGCTCCCACCTGCTGTCATTTCACTTGCTTTTGCAATTAGGAACATGGAAAAAGGAATCAGAATACAGCTGCTCTGCCGTGTCCCGGCCACACTTCAAAGGCAGGCAGCTGTTTATGAGACACCTTCGGGGCTTTTCTCATGGTGGCTCCTCTTGGCTTGCCCGGCTCACAAACCCATGACCACCTTGCTCATGCTCCTGCTACCTGTGCAGCCCCACTGCCTTTTGGGATGTGCTCAGTGTCACCACACTGTGCAGCCCCACTGCCCTTTGGGATGTGCTCAGTGTCACCACACTGTGCAGCCCCACTGCCCTTTGG
>NW_016690376.1:19672-33820 GCF_001604755.1 Lepidothrix coronata
GTGCAGCCCCACTGCCCTTTGGGATGTGCTCAGTGTCACCACACTGTGCAGCCAGAGGACCTGTCTGGGCAGAGACAGCACCAGCACCAGCACCAGCCAGGTTTGCTGCCTGCAGGAGCTCTTCTGTCGCAGACCTGGACAAGCAGAAGGGATGATGCTTTGGAACTGAAGCTCCCAGAGCTTTCCTCACCCCACAACTCACCTGCCAAAGTACAAGATTGTCTCTGGTCTAATGGCTCCATCCAGGTGGACGTGAAGCTCAACCTGCAATAAGAAAAATGTGTCAGAGTAATTCTTAGAGCTACGGCAAAAGTTCAGAGATAAGCATCTGGCACTCACATGGGTATAAATGCAGCCAATACAGGGACAAAATCATGACAAGGAAGCACAGAAACATTTTTAAAATATAATCATTATAAAGTTTATTTTTCAACATCTAAGCATTTAGATGTATTTATTTTCTTATAGCTGCTGCAGCTCACACATTTAATGAATCTTGAGAAAATTATTCAGTTTCTGGTAATTTTCAGGAACTGCCCTATCCTTATTTAGCTTGTGTGGTTCAGAGTTTGGGAAGAGTGAAAAAAACAAACCCCAAACACCTTTGCTTTCCAGCTTACTCCTCCTTGAAGTCACAGGCAGCCAAACACCAATTAATTTGCTAAGAGTCATTACAAAACCTTTGACTTCAATTCCAAGAATCAGCTCCTGATGGGTTGTTAATTACTTGGTATTATCAGAGCTTACAGGATCTCTAATCCTACACAAGAGGTCAGTCCCATGGTACAAGGTGCTGTAAAAAATAATAACAAGTTGTCCCATAGAGCTACTAAGCTGGTTTCAAAATAAAACACTTATATTTTTACTCATTAAAAATGGGACAGGAACTCAGGTCTTTTCACTCTGAAACCCTGTTTCCCGATTATTGCTGAAACATTGGATTTTGGAGAAAGAGCCCTAGAAAAGCAAAAGCAAGTTTTTTTCCATTAGCCAGCTGGGGCTTTTGGAGGAACATGACAGATGTAATTTGGAAGTCAAACTGGGAAGGAAAATATTAGCTGTAAAATGTTTCAGCTAGATATTCATCTTTCCACAACTGTTTTCTTTTAAGTAACAGCACAGTCTACAAAATGCATGTTTAATTTTATTTTTTTAATCAAACTCGAGAAACTTGATACCCAAAGTTTTTAGTTGTAACATCGTGCACGTTCTACTGCGTAGATGTTTGCTGCAGGGTGCCAAGGGTAAGAATTGAGTAGGATTCAGAAGAGGACTGGATATTTGCATGCATAATTAAACAACCCAAGGTTACTAATTAAAACCCACAAACCCTCTGGTGTCAGGGTATGTCTCAAACAATAACTACGAGGAAGAAAAACGAGTAAGCAGTCCCTGCCAGCAGGGCAACACAGGACTGTCCACCTCCCTTGGATTCTTTTGGATCCTCGGCAGTGTCCAAGAGCAGGTGACGTGAGCTCCTGGCACAGGGCTGGCAGTGCCCACGCACTGATGCCCACGAGCTCGCTCCCGTGCCCACCCTGCCCTGCAGCCCTGCCGTGCAGGCAGAGACCCCCGACCCACGGCCAGGGCTGTCACCCACCACTGCTGCTGCACAGGGCCCTCACTGCTGGGCAGGGCTGGGGGCCAGCCCACCCCCACAGGACATGCCCCTCCACATGCACTGGTGCCAGGCTCAGAACAGCTGGAGCTGCTGATCCTGCACTGTTGCAATCAGCTGGGGCCCAGGGGGTCACGAATATTCCCACAGACACCACCGTTAGCAGGCTGCAAAAAGATATCCCTGTCACTTCTCCTACCCTTAAGATACGATCTGAATCTACAGGGAGGAAGATTTAAAAAGGGGAAAACCTGCTTTTTCCCCCCACCTCGAGTTACACAATCCTGCTTACGAGGACTAAATGTCCTGCAAAGCAGCAGATAAAATAACACACCATGGACTGATCTGCATCACCAGATGTGGACACCTGGCATGCTTTCCACTCTTGAGCTCCAACTCCTATTTCAAAACCAGGCAAGCTCCACTCCTTGAGATATCCAACAGCCCTTGTGACAGCCCTTTCTGATGGATAAAACTTACTGGCTTGAAACTTGCTCACACTGGATTTAAAAACCCAGCAACTGAACCTATTGAGGTCTTCTCACTCCAAACACTTCTCAAGTGTTTCCTGCAAGAACATCCCAGTGTGACATTCCCATCAACGAGAATGCAGATTCTGTGGTGTCCTCTGTCCATGCAAGTCACCTCCTCCTGCCACTTCTGCAGGTGAGATGCTTGGTAAAGCAACAAGGTTCCTCTCCAACACCAGCAACAGGCTCTTCCTCCCCTGCCAGCACTTCTTTGGGTCTGAAGGGACCTAAACTAAGGCAGCTCAATGCTGTTCGACCCAAAAAGTTTTGGGTTTCCCCAAGATCAGTGCTTGAGGGCGTCATTTTCTGCAGCTGAGAAGCAATCTATGCTATTTAGATGGCCAAAGGACACTCAAGAGAAGATGGAAAGGTGTGCCTAAAAGGCTCTAGGTAAGGATGCAATCAGCAGAGGCACAACCCAGTTGCTCCTCTCCCCAGGGCGCCTTGCTGGCAAACCCCCAGGCTTCGAGGTCCCTGGGAGGCTGCTCCCTGCAGATTACATTTCAGCTCTCTTGCTGAGTGTTTCTTTTGGGTAAACAAAGCACAAGACTTTTTCAGACACAAGTGGGTGACATGAAGCCAAGGAAAGCGCTCAGAGAGAGATGAAAGAGTTTTCTCTGAACTGTGGCTCCAGGAGATGATGCCTGAGCAAGCAGAAACAATGATGGATGCAGGAGCCCAGTGCCTTTTCCAGGGCTCTGCTCCTTGGCAGACAAAGCTCCATGGGCACGTGGTCTCTCACCCCAAACCCTCTGGTTTATTTGGAGCAGAAGCTTGTGCACACAAATTAAATTAAATTAAAACCCACCATGGATCTCACACCCACCCCCGGCTGGAGCAATAAACAGAGCCCTTGCACTCTGTGCAGCACCAAGCCAACCTCTCACTGCCATCATGGCTGACAAGTGGATGCAGGAAGTTCATCCAAGAGCGTCCCTGTACCCCATTATTGAAGGACTGAGCACACAAGGCACCACCGTGTAAGGTATGGCTGAGCTCAATGCAGCCTCAGCAGAACCAGGCACCCGTGCCAAGAGTCAGGGGTTGGGCTGTACTCAAGAAGTTTAGCCAAAGACAACATCACCCTGAACACACTGTTGTGCATTTGCAGTCCCCACAATAAGGATCACCTTTGTACTTTTTTTTTTTTTAATTTTTAGCTTTGAAGTTTTGTTCCCAAGGCAAATCTCTCTACTGTCAGCTCAGCACAGAGGCTGCAGTGTTACAGGGAGCAGGGCAAGGCACCCACCCAAACTCCCTCGGCACAGCCAGCGCGGGCACCTTTAGTGCCATCTCCTCGGCGCCGACGGGACACGCACAGCTCCAGCCCGCTCTGGCCACCTCTCCCAGCTCCGCTGCTCCCGGTGCATGCCCGTTCCCAGCCCTGCCTGCGGCAGCGCCGCCAGCTCACCTTGGGTCCCCCGAATGCTCCCGGTGCCCGCTCCATGCTCCCGCCGCTCCCGCTCCGCCGGCCCCGCCCCGCAGAGCCCGGGGCAGGCACGGGGCGATGGCATCGGACCCTTAAAGATCAGACTCTTTCCACACCCCTGCCCTGGTTTAGGGACGCCTTCCGCTAGACCCGGGTTGCTCCAAGCCCCGTCCACCCTGGCCTCGGACGCTTCCAGGGGTGGGGCGCGGCCACATCTTTGGGCAGCCTGTGCCGGTGCCTCGCCGAGCTGGCAGGGAAGAATTCACAGAATCGTAGAACCACGGGATCAGCCAGCTTGGGAAAGATCTCCGAGATCATCGAGTCCAACCCTTGATCCAACACTGCCGTGCCACATCCAGTTGCGTCTTAGAAACCTCCAGGGATGGTGAATCCACCCCCTCCCTGGGCAGCCCATTCCAATGTCTGATTACTCTCTCTGTAAAAAATTTTCTTGCTAATATCCAACCTAAACGTCCCCTGGCAGAGCTTAAGACCGTAATTTCTCTCTAGTGTTTAATCTAAACCCACCCTTCCTGAAGTCCCACTCATGATTCCTTCAGGAGCTGAGAGCCCGAGTGGAGCTGCTCCTCCAACAATAACACTGACAGAAATTAGAACAGGATAGAACAACAGCACAGTGTGTAGAATCCGAATGCAATCTCCAGCTTTGATTACAGTCTTAAGCCAATTCAACAATATTTGTTTTAACCTTTCCTGCTCTCAGACCTGCTGCTCTGTGACTCAGTTGTTTTGTCCCGTGGCTCTCAGTCCACTCTACACCTGCTTTCAGTTCCTGCAAACTCATGTTCAGCTTTTCATTTCTTATTTTTAGTGACCTGGCCATGTTTTACACTGCTCCTCTGCCTCCTGCCTTCCTCTCTCATAGGTGATGCACATGGCAGCCCAGTCACTGAGGACAGTGAGCCAGAAAACCACTGAATTACAGAATGGTTGGGAAGGAACCTCTGGAGATCTGCTAAAGCAGGTTCACCTGGAGCAGGTTACATAGGGTTGTGTCCAGGTTGGTTTCGAATATCTCCAGAGAAGTCCTGCCTGCTCCTCCCTGCTGAGCAGGGCTTCTCTGATACTGGAGAGAGCAGAGTTTTCAGTCATTCCACTCCTGAAGTCCCCATCTAGCTAAAGGCAAGTCCATCAGGTGGAACCACTTCCTAGACTGAGCCTTGAGGAACATCCCTTATGCAGCCCTGGGTGAGATGAGACCGAAGCTCCCTGGAAGGTGCTGAGCAGGCAGGTGATATTTCCAAAATCTCTGCAGAGACAAGGAGCACAGTTTTGTTGTGTATGACTGGAGTTCACCTGCCCAGGTGAGGCCATCCCCAGACCACAGGCCAGGTCTGCAGAGAGTCCTAGAGATGAAAATCACTGTATCAATGAAAAATACTATTATTACTTGCTCTGGTGCGTAAGCAGAGAAAGCACTTGGGGTTGTAAGCGTGAACACTACCACAAATGGCTGCAAAATAAAGTTCCCTCTTCTCCTTCCCCAGCTGTGTTTACTCCAGAGGGACATTGTTTGTGGAAGCTGGCAGCAGGGCTTGGCTGGGGAGGAAGGTTCATCAGCATGTTCTCTTTTATTAAGTACCACCTTTCAGGGATGCCCTGACTGCATCCATACGGTACAGACAAGGCCCATTAACCATAGCTAAGAGGCAAAAATATTCTTTAGAAAATAGTGACTGGCAGGGGAAAGTAAGTGTTAGCTGCCAAGCACCGCTCAGGGCTTCCGGGAGCCCGTGGGATGGAGCAGCAGGAATAAGCAGTACGTATTCTTTGCACTAAAATTTGTGATTTCCAGAAGGGGAAAACATTCCAAGCTACTTCGAAAGCACTGTATTTGGTTAAAAGCCTCCTGGGTGTGCACAGAGGGTCTGGGCAGAAAACACTGGTCCAGTGTGCAAACTAGCAACTGTTTGTGAAACTGCTTCTGGACGAGGTGAGCTCTGGCTCACATGGACCATTTCAGTTCCACATCACAGGCTTTCTTTAGCAGCCACCTGAAAAATATCTATTTTGCCTGGGTAATGATTCACAGCTTCGGATATCTGAGGTCTGACTTCTGGTTCAAAGCATCCACAATAGGAGTGGCCCCAGTGTGAACAGACAGTGCTTTCTAATGGTCTTTTGTGGGCACAGCCCTGCTCAATGTGTCATGTACACTGGGAGGACAAAGGTCAATTAGAGCATTTATTTGAGATTAGAGGAAATTACAGGGTAAAAAAAATAGCATGTGGGTAATTATCTACTGGGAGGAGCGTTGATAGCAAAGGTCAGAAAGAGGCAAATGGGCCTGAACTGGCCCCATCGATTGGGAATGGTGCAGTAAGGGGTTTTTTGATGGTTTTTTTCCTGCTTAGCAAATACACGTGTGCTGCAGACTCAGCTCTTTCCAGGAGTGTCAGCACAGTGCATTCATTGCACAAATGCATTCATTGCACACAAGTGTGTTGCAAAGCCTTAGAAATACAGACTGGGCTGATTTTAATTGACCTGACCTTGATCCAGGGACCCCCCAGCTGCTGTGGCCCCTACACTCTGTGTGCTGTGCAAACACTGGCAAGGGAAACCCTGGGCTGAAGGGAAAAAACAGCAACTTAAGGATTCATCAGGCTGAGCTGGGAGCTGGCTCACAGCGGAGCTCACGTGTGACAAGTGGCCTTTCTCTGTGCTGTGCCCTTGGCACAGGCACAAGTCTGGAGTGAAGGGGTCCAGCTGTCCCACAGAAGGGCTGGTTTTCACGTGTTAAAGTGCTTATCTCACAGCAGTCCAGCCCAACACTTCTTCAGTGACATCCGACAACCAGCGGAGGCCAAAGCCCCGTACCTATAAAATACTCCTCTGTTCCTCCAGCTATTCCCAAGGGCTCCATCATTTCCCATTACAAATTCAGGTTGGATCAGCATCCCTTCCCCCCTGCAGTGAGCCAAACTTGGCTTCTGTTCAAAACTCCTGCAGCATTTCGAGGATGAAGGAGGTCTTTCTCTGTAATGCTTTTTTTGAAGGGAAAAGGTGCCGCAAGCGACCTTGTGTGCCTAAAGGAGAAGGTTGGAAGGTGAGGAGCCCAGCTCTGTCCCAGCAGCACCCAGGGCCTGTCCCTGCCCATGGTCACAGGACTGACATGCAGGAAACAGGTTCTCAGCGTCCTCGACAGCCCAACAGGAATGAGAGATCAGACATTTCAACGTTAGGTGCAAAATGGAACACTCTATTAACTTTTATAGGGCAGGAGCAGAACTTGCTGGAAGAAGGGGAGTAACTGGGGAGGAGCAAGGGTGGAGTATGCAAACCAGGACCATCTAGGGAGAACAAGGGGAGGAGCATACCTATATAAGGAAGAAATGGCCATATAAGGTTGGTACTGCAATGCAGCACTAACTGGTCAATAGAAACGCAGGGTTCGAAGACTTAGGGAAAAGAAGGGAAAATGGGGGTACAATGAAAGGGAATAACACAATAACATAGTATAATAACATAACAAAAATCCTAAAACACATTTTCTCAAAAACTGGATCCCAATATATCCCCCCTTTTCTGTTTTACAGAAAAGCAAGTTTAAAGAAAACTTTCTTGAATTTATCATGGAACAAGAATTGATCCTTAAGATACAAAAAAGTATATAAAAATATATATAAGTAACTGTACTGTTTTTTGTTAACACAGAACATTAGTTATGGTTTTCTTAATGAGTCTTTGGGTCCCTCAGTGTGACAAAAGCAATCAATAAGGAAAGGAAATCAAGTTATAATAAGGGTAAGTAAATAAAAGGGCAAATAAGCACAAGGGAGTAACATAGTTTGTCTGAGATTAGCTCTTTGAGGGATTATGTTTTGGTTACAGACAACAGAGATTTAAAGAAGCAGAATTTTTCATTTAATTTACTTAATCATTATTTCTTCCAATTTCAGTACTCTCTTTTTAAACTTTCTTTTCATAGTAAACCACTCTTAAAGCTTTCTATTTAACAACATTCTATATTCCTTATTCTTAGTAAACCACTCTGGGAGCTTTCTATTATGTACTTTTACTTTATCACCTTTATATTTCACTTACAATTTGCACAGATGTTTCCCCAAATTTTCTGCTTCAGATTTTGGTGTGTAACGCTTTCTTTTTCGTTTTTATTTATCTATCCTCATTTTAACGAAAACTTTTTTTCACACTGATATTTTTAAACGTCAAGACAATCTATTTCGTAAAATAAAGTCAATAGGATATTGTCAGGGTTCAGATTGTCAGGGTTCTTCCCCAGCTGCTCGTCTCTTATATCAGATGTGAAGATCAGCTCACCTTGCAGTGTGATATCCACTGTTCAGCTGGGGGGGCTGCTGGAGTGCTGCTCTCTGAGCCACAGCACTTGAGTCCAGGTGGGCAGGCGGGGTCCTTCAATACGAAGGACCTACAATCCTGCGCCACATCTGGACGCCATTTAACGCAGCCCGATTGGAGAACGGACCTCGAGTACTTTCCTCGAGATCCTTAGTCAGGGGTATTTGTCTTTTAGGGAATTTACAAAATAGATTGTTTTGTTTTTTAAATTTGAAGAACAGGTTTGAGATGGAAAAAAAAAAGGAATTTGATGAAGCGGTTTAACAAATTATCCAAAAAAGAAAAATGGGTCGTTTATATGTAGATAACTGAAAGGGGAAGGAATCATGAGACAACATTACATAACAGGGAACATTTTAACAATTGATAACAGTCAGCTGACATAACTGCCTAACTATAAATTGGTATGGTAAAATAAGGAAACTTCTTAATTCTTCCACTGAAAGCTTTTTAGAATTGGTAATGCAACATTAGGCCTATTCTTTAAATTTCAAGGATATCCTATGTTTTAGCCTTTCACAGTTTTAAACTGTGTACTTTTAAACTGTTAACTTCATCAATGAAAAACTTTTGATAACAACAATTCAACAACTTGTGATAGCAGCATTTTCTTGCACTAGGATTACCTCAACAATTTATGGAATTTTCCTCAAATCAAGTGAAAACCATATCCCACTCCATTCACTCCTAGCGCAACAAGGACTTGAGGTCTTCGTTGGAGGTCATTCATGGCTGGACTTCGCGAACGAAGATTTGGGAAGGGTCTATCCATGTTTGTTACAGGCACGCTGGTGGCTTATGAGGCCAATACGAGACAGACATATCCGATTGCAAAAGGCACAGCAGAAAGACTCCTTAGATGGTATCTTCTGCAAGGCACGGTTCTTTCTGCGTTGCCTTTTCTCCCCAAGGGTGATCCTGCGTGCGTTCTCAAAGGCATCAGCAGTGGTATAGATGGTGTGTCTCCAGACGTCCCGGTTGGAGGCCAGAGTAGACCAGTTATGTTGATCAATATGGCCAAGGCTGTTATGTTGTTTCAGGGAGTCCTTGTATCTTCTCTTTGGGGCTCCTCTCATGTGGCAGCCGGTGGCAGGTTCACCATAAAGCAAGATCTTAGGGATCCTTAGGTAGTTCTTCATCCTGGAGACGTGCCCTGCCCAGCACAGCTGTGTTCTCAGCAACATGGCCTCAATACTTGTGACTGCTGCTTGTTCTAGAACAGATGTATTGGTCACATAATCTGGCCAGTGGATGTTTAGGATTGTGTGGAGACAGTGTTGATGGAAGCGTTCGAGGAGTCGCAGGTGGTGGCGGTAGATGACCCCTGATTCAGACCCATATAAGAGAGTAGACAGCACTATGGCTCTGTAAACACTGATCTCTGTACTTTTCTTCAAGTGTTTATTTCGCCAAACTCTTCTATGAAGCTTTCTGAAGGCACTGTATGCCTTTGCTAACCTGTTGTCTATCTCTCCGTCAATCTTACCATCTGAGGAGATGAGGCTACCTGGGTAATTAAACTGCTGGACTGATTTGAGCACTGATTCGCCAATGGTGATATGGGGATGATGGAAGACTTCCTGAGGTGCCAGTTGATGGAGAACTTCTGTTTTCTTTAAGCTGACTTCCAGCCCAAAGAGCTCAGCAGCCTCAGCAAAGCAGGATGTTAAACGCTGCAGAGCTGCTTCTGTGTGAGCGACAAGGGCGTTGTCGTCAGCATAAAGCAGCTCCTGGACATGATGGTTTAAGGTCTTGGTGTGGGCCTTCAGTCGCCTTAGGTTGAAAAGGCTTCCATCAGTACGGTACCGAATGTAGATACCGTCCTGATCATCGAGGTCTGCCGTGGCCCTTTGGAGCATCCTGCTGAAAAAGACTGTGAATAGAGTTGGTGCAAGAACGCAGCCTTGTTTCACACCATTGGTTATTAGAAAGGGCTCAGAAAGTGCATCGCCGTATCTGACTTGGCCGTGCTGATCCTCATGGAGTGAGATGATCATTTTGAGGAACTTGGGGGGACAACCTAAACGTTCCAATATCTGCCATAGACCTTTCCTGCTCACAGTATCGAAAGCCTTGGTGAGGTCAACAAAGGTTACACAAAGACCTTTGTTCTGTTCCCTACACTTCTCTTGCAGTTGTCTGAGAACAAATACCATGTCTGTGGTACTTGTGTTGGCTCTGAAACCACACTGGCTTTCAGGTAGAATTCCTTCTGCTATAGCGGGTATTAGTCTGTTTAAGAGTATTCTCGCCAGGAATTTGCCAGCAATGGAGAGCAGAGTAATACCACGGAAATTTGAACAGTCTGATTTAACTCCTTTCTTCTTATACAAAGTGATGATGACTGCATCTCGAAGGTCTGATGGTAGTTGGCCTAGTTCCCAACAGCGTGGGGAACTCGTGAAATTTAGCATGGAGTGCAAGGCCCCCATGTTTCCAGACTTCAAGTGGAATTCCATCAACCCCAGCTGCCTTGCCAGTTTTGACCTGCTGTATGGCCTTAAGGGTCTCTCCTAAAGTGGGGGCAGTATCCAGTTCATACTTCACTGATTGTTGTGTGATGGACTGAATGACTGTGTCTTGGACTACACGGTTGGTACTGAAAAGAGTCTGAAAGTGTTCAGACCATCGATTCAGAATGGAGGTTTTATCTGTAAGAAGTGTTTGACCATCAGCACTGAGTAGAGGACTTTGAGCTTGGTATGCAGGCCCATGTGCTGTTTTCAGGGCTTCATAGAACCCTCTGTGATCACCCGTGTCTGCGCATAATTGTGTTTTTTCAGCTAGACTGATCCACCACTTGTTCTGGATGTCACGGAGTTTATGTTGGAGTTTGCTGCATGTGATGCGAAAAGCTGTTTTTCTTATGTGACAGGATGGCAGTGCAAGGTGGGCTTGGTGAGTAGTTCTCTTCTTCCTCAACAATTCCTGGATCTCTTGATTGTTTTCATTGAACCGGTCCTTGTTCTTCTTGAGGGAGAACCCTAAGGATTCTTCAGAGGATTGCAGGATGCTGTTTTTAATATGGTGCCACAGTGTTACAGGAGAGGTATCTGCAGAATCTGTGGAATGGTCATCAAGTCTAGTTTGAAGATTAGCCTGGAATTTGTTTCTCACTGTGGCTGATTGGAGATCGTTAACTTGGAGTCTCCTCCTTGGGATGTTGCCCCTTTTAGGTCTGAATTTAAGAATGAGGTTAAGTTTACAGCGCACCAGTCGATGGTCTGTTTGGCATTCTGCGCTGGGCATCACACGGGTGTGGACATCGCAGACATCTCTCCGTCGCACCAAGACATAATCGATGAGGTGCCAATGTTTGGATCTGGGATGCATCCATGTTGTCTTCAGACTATTTTTCTGCTGAAAGATAGTGTTAGTGATGGTGAGCTGTTGCTCTGCACGGAATTCTAGCAGAAGTCGACCATTATCGTTGCAGTTTCCAACACCATGCTTGCCTAATATTCCTTTCCAGGCTTCAAAATTCTTTCCTACTCTGGCGTTGAAATCACCAAGGATAATGATCTTATCATCTGCAGGAATCTTCTGGGTAAGGCGGCACAGGTCGGTGTAAAATTTATCTTTTTCAGCAGGGTCAGCCTGGAGAGTTGGGGCATATATACTAAAGAGGACAATGTGCTGCTTGTTGCATAGTGGAAGGCGTAGGGAGATAATTTGGTCAGAATGACCCGTCGGCAGATTTTCGAGTTTAGGAACAATAGAGTTTTTGATCATGAAGCTGACTCCTGAGATGTGCTTTTAGGTTCTGGGCTTACCTGACCAAAAGAGTGTGTAACTGGCACCATGTTCTCTGAGGTTGCCTTCCTCGTGAAGGTGAACTTCACTGAGAGCAGCAATGTTGATGTTGAGACGTGACAGTTCATGGGCAATCAGGGCAGACCAGTGCTCAGGATGTCCACTATCTGCATAATCGAGCATGGTTCTGATATTCCAACATGCTAGAGTTAATTCAGGTACACCTTTGGAGGCAGGTACATGCCTTTGTCTTTTGATCTTTGTGTGACTGCATTTGTAGATGTCGATACAACGCTTTGCAAAAGTGGGTAAAGCCTTCAAGCCTGCACAGTGGATTTTTTAGGTGAGACACAGTACACGCTGAACTGAACCCACCCTTTAATCCTAAGGTTCATCTGCCAGGGTCGAGAGAGCTTGGACGGTGACAGCGAGGTCCTCAGGACATAGGTTTAATTAGAATATCCTTCTCTTGGATGGATGGCCTTACAGGGCTGAACGAGCTCCATCTGCCCAGGTTTGGAGTTGTCCTTCTCTTTTGTGTGTTCCGGGCTCCCCCTCTTGTCTCCCACGATGGCACAGTCTGCACCGGCGAAGCTCCCCCTCTCTTGCTCCTTTCTGCGCCCGAGGCCGGGCCACGTCAAGCACACGTGCCTGGGGCTGAGCCAGGCATGCCGCGCCGGTGCGATGTGTTAAACCATATATAATTTGAATAAAGAGGAATTGGCTGAGAACCCCAAACTAGCCAGGCCTATGTGGTTTGTATTATATTAATAATAATAATATGCCACAGGTTCTGTTGGAAGAACCTGCCCCTGTGAAAGGGGTAAGTAAGTAATGGCCAGTCTTCGCGAGCGAAGATTTGGGAAAGGTCATTAACCCTTCGAGCCTGCGCAGTGGATTTTTTAGGTGAGACACAGCGTGCNCAGTATAGGAGTTCATTCTGAAGCATTTTATATGTGTTTTCTTTGTTCCTTTATCTCATCCACTTGTCTCAGAAACGATCCTTACCAAAAAGAACACTTCAGCTAATAATCTTATGACTTGGGTTTTTTACCATCAAAGCCAGAAAAATTTAGGATAACTGAGCTTTTCCATATAAAGCTTTGTTTTTGTTAAAGAACGTGGTTTAATTTAATAATACTTGCAAGTTCTTCAAGTAAACAACTTGAACTTTGATTTCAAAAACACTGACCACTGTTCTCACTGTGGATAGTTAAAAGGGACAGAAGGAACGAGCTGCTCAATACTCAACACTTAGACTGAAAAAAATAATTTTAAAAGAGCTTTGCTGTGTCAGATGCCCTTGCCAGAGTGTTACATTTATTTCTGAAAATCTCTTTTCGTAAGGGGGAATAATGACTCCACCCTCATGACTGCTGGCTTTGTGGCGTATTTGTCCTACCTTCCGAGTAAAATGCTGGCATCCTCGTCTTCAGCATGCACTGGGGAGGGAGTTGCCCTCCCAGACCACCAAGGGAGAAGCTTCTATCCCCTGGTCAGGACTGTGGGAGCTGTAAAGTCACAGTCAGGCTTGGTTTCTTCCCACAGTTGTGGAACACCTTTCATGAGAAGTCCTTGGTTAAAGTAGCATTCCAGAAGAGCCTTGCTACCCTGCAACTGGACTACCTTGACCTCTACCTGATACATTTCCCTATGGGATTCAAGGTAGTCCTACCCTACATCCCTTTTCTCCTTACCTGCCTAGAAACGTGGTGCATTCTTCATTTTGCAGCTGGGATATGCCATGGTTTGTTTGGCTCTGCCCTAAATCTGGCGGTAGCAAAGATTTGGTGACTAAGTAGTGCTATGTTATAGCACATGGCTTTTCATACTTGTTGGAACAAGAGAGTCATAGGTATGAGAACTGCCAATGTGCCTGCTGGGTCTTCAGGGAAGCTGTAATGAACGTGGGATGGTGCAGTTTGGGACTGTGACCCTCTGCCGGGCTTGGAACAGCACAAACCTCTCAAGTTTTGGAGATGTTGGCTTGGTCTGGAGTAATCAACTGTGAAAAATGAAGCATAGCACAGAAAGAATGTGCTTCTTTCCCCCCCCCCAATCTGTGTAAAATAAATCAAAAAAGTAGGAGAGACGTAGTAGGGGGGTGTCTGTTCCTTTTTTCTAGATCTGCCTAAGCTGCCTAATTGCTACTAATCCCCACACTCCTTTCATGCAAGGGCTGATTTGGAAAAATATTGCCCTCATCCCAAAGAGACTACTAATGAATGTGCATTATTTTAGTTATGCTATATGTTGAAATAACCTGCTAACTTGCTGCCTGTAGATGCAGTCCAAAGTGCTAGTTCCCAGTAGGAAATTCAACTCTAACAAAGTCTATGTATTTTCTGCCTTGAAATAACGGGCTGGTGAAGAGCTGCATCCTAAGGATGAGAAGGGTATGAGTATCCCCAGTGATACAGATTTTCTTGACACATGGGAGGTAAGTTAATATTTGCTTTTGAGAGCAGGTATCA
>NW_016690376.1:38414-39687 GCF_001604755.1 Lepidothrix coronata
CAGGATGTTAAACGCTGCAGAGCTGCTTCTGTGTGGGTGACAAGGGCGTCATCATCAGCGTAAAGCAGCTCCCAGACAAGATGGATTAAGGTCTTAGTCGCCTTAGCTTGAATAGGTTTCCATCGGTACGATATCAGATGTAGATACCATTTTCTTCGTCAAGGTCTGCCATGGCCTTTTGGAGCATCCTGCTGAAAAAGATTGTGAATAGAGTTGTTGCAAGAATGTAACCTTGTTTCACACCACTGGTTATTAGAAAGGGCTCAGAAAGTGCATCACCATATCTGACTTGGCCGTGCTGATCCTCACGAAGTGAAACGATCATTTTAAGGAACTTGGAGGGACATCCTAAACGTTCCAAAATCTGCCATAGACCTTTTCTGCTCACAGTATCGAAAGCCTTGGTGAGATCAACAAAGGTTACATACAGTCCTTTGTTCTGTTCCCTACACTTCTCTTGCAGTTGTCTGAGGACAAATACCATGTCTGTGGTACTCCTGTTGGCTCTGAAACCATGTTGGCTTTCAGGTAGAATTCCTTCTGCTATAGTGGGTATTAGTCTGTTCAAAAGTACTCTTGCAAGGATTTTACCAGCAATGGAGAGCAGAGTAATACCACGGTAATTTGAACAGTCTGATTTAATTCCTTTCTTCTTACACAAGGTGATGATGACTGCATCTCGAAGGTCTGATGGTGGTAGTTCGCCCAGTTCCCAGCAGCGCACCACGAACTCGTGAAATTTAGCAAGGAGTGCTTGGCCCCCGTGCTTCCAAACTTCAGGTGGAATTCCATCAACCCCAGCTGCCTTGCCAGTTTTCACTTGCTGTATGGCCTTAAGAGTTTCTCCCATAGTAGGGCCAATATCCAGTTCATTCTTCACCAGTTGTGTAATGTACTGAATTGCTGAGTCTTGAACTACATGGCTAGTACTGAAGAGAGTCTGAAAGTGTTCAGACCATCGATTCAGAATGGAGATCTTATCTGTGAGAAGCATTTGACCATCTGCACTGAGTAGAGGGCTTTGGACCTGGTGTGTAGGTCCGTGTGCTGTTTTCAAAGCCTCATAGAATCCTCTGTAATCACCCGTATCTGGTTGTGTCACCATGCCTGGTAACTAAGCTACAGCATTTAGAAACAGCTGGGTATGTGCACAATGCCTTGTAAAACAGCATAGGCACAGCCCTGTCATCATACTATGGCTTGTGGCAATTTGAGCAGCATCCCTATGTAGCTCCTGTTCTTTTCAGTTAAAGGACATCTTTCCCAAATGGCT
>NW_016690376.1:39957-190847 GCF_001604755.1 Lepidothrix coronata
AAGACCCTCATCAGAGATGACGGTGGGTAAGTAAGGCTGAATTGAGAGTGGGCAGTGGATCTCTGAACTCATGTAAGTGAAGCTTTCTCATTTCTTAATGAGTGCTAGCAGTGTTTTAACCAAGGTGATGCACTCCTGGCTTATTCCCTCCATACATCCTGTTTGCAGGACTTGTACACGGACCTAGTAGTTATCAGCAAGCAGGTGCCTGCTCTAGCTGCACCTCCCATGGGTAGGGACATCTAAGTTCAGCCTCTGTAGGAAAAGCAGAACTAAGTATCAAGGTAATTTCTCTTCACAAGAGCTTTCAGTCTTCCTCCTACATGTGAAAATGCTTCTCTGCAGCTCTTTGCCAGAGCTGTCTTCTGGTCTTCTTGCACTGCACATCAAGGCTTACCAGTACATCTGCTCTATTTTGCTATGCCCTAGCAACTTGTTTAATAAGCTATTATATGACTCAGGATGACACCACCAGCTGTGTCTTATTCTCACAAACTATTTTTAAATTATTTATTCAATTTACAAAATTTTATGGTTTTTATCTCATTTACTGTACTGTTTACCTGTGGAGTCTTTTCGATCTTATCCACCACTGCCCTGCTCCTTGCTGCATTTATTTTTATTTTTATTTAATTCTGAAATTTAAGAAGAAGAAAATTCTGCACAAGCAGTTCTGACTTCCTTAGAGAGATTTTAATAAGCATACAAATTTATGATGATTTATTTATGTTACTATAAACCCTAGTCGCAGCTAGTTCTAAATGTAGGTCTCTTCTTAATTTTTCTTATCTCTCTCTTCCTGTTCCCATTTTTCTTGCAGTAACATTAATCCTTTGACATCGGTATCATTAGCTTCCAGGACCTGTAAGAACATTTCCTTTATGCCTCTACCACACAACACTAATTCATTCATTGTCTGATTAATATGTTAGTATGAAAAATGTTTGCTGAGAAACATATGCATTATTAAAGATTATGAATAAACTGAAATGAGGGCAATTTATTTGATGAAGAATAGCAGCACACTTTGTGAAACAGACTTCCTTTCAAATGACGACCTGCAAAGGGAACACTTCTGCTCCACCAGAGTGAGGGCTCCCATGGAAACTTGTCCAGAGTGCTGTTGGAAAACTGAGGCTTTCTGGGTCCCATCCACACAACTTTACTCAAAAATCTTCTTCAGATTAAGTTTCAGACCCAAAACTGTCAGACCTGGCAGCTCATCCTGCTACTTGCCTCCCATTTCAAGAGCAGGCAGGTAACCTGGGCAACTCTGTTGCTGGAAATCTGGGGTCATGGGATCCTGGGAAAGTCCATAGTGCGTCAGCTTGGTGAGGCAAGCTCTGGGAGAACACTCAACCATCACATCTCTCCTGTTTCCAGTGCATAAGAAAGCTCAAATACAACTACATCATCCTATATGATGGAAAGACACATCAAGAAGGATCTTTTAAATTTGATGAGAAAGAATGAATCTAAAGATGCAAATACCACATCTCTCTGTAGCAGCTGGGCAGGCTGGATTCTGTAAAAGCTGAGTGAACTCTCTAAGGTCGTGGCCTGACAGAACCAAGTACTTGATTAAATTCTTCATTTGGACTTCTCTCCTTTCTCATATACGAATCAGTCTGTGGTATACAGTAATTTTACTTAAGAGCAACTGAGTCCTTAAAAAAATAATTAGGTAGGCAGAAATGTAAATGGATCTGGGACTTTGCCAGGCATGACTCCTGATATATCTTTACAAAGTAATCTTTGAGCTCAGTCAGACCAATTATCAAGTGAACGTTTCAGTGCACATGGTGTGATCATATTTCCCATTTATTTTCCATATTATCTTATATCCTTCCCATGGGAGTCAACCTTATATGACCCACCATTAACACCAGGTAGATGCAAGATGATTAAAATATAAGTGTAATTGATGTTTGCAAAATTATACATTGTATTCTGTAAATAGAGTACAGGATACATGCTTATGATTTTTTTATATCCTACTGAGTATGCATTATAAGACTAGAGACCAAAGGTGTAGCATAGGATTAAAAGATTCATTATATCACTTTATGCTTTCCCTCTCCTAACCCTGATGTATTTATAATTGCCTGCTATGCTACACAATAACCCGTTTTCTTCATAACATATCATTAAACAATTAAATGTAAATTAGACAGGTCTATAGGGGGATTTTCCCTTTTTTTTCCCCCTGCTTCACTATTCTGAATTTCAGTCTCTGACACATTCTACTTGCGTTTAATATGAATCATTGTTGCTGTTGGAAACTCTGGATGACTGCCTGTGAGCCTTCATCTTTGCTGTCTTAGGATTCTTTATTAAAAATAGTTTATTGCTTCCTTGGCCAAAATTTCTGGTGGAAGAATTTAACAGACATCAGTGGAATTGTGCCAGCATGTACTTTACCCATAATATCAGACTAACAGTAAAGAGCCTTACAAAATCCAACTTAACACTGAAGAAACTTGTTTCTATCTGTTCTGTATTAGTATGTACATGGAGTAACTTTGAAATTGTATCATTGAATGTCTAAGAGAGTCAGGGGAGGTTCACACCTTGGTAGAAAGCAGTTGTTATTTCTAATGCAAGAATCACAAAGGAACACAAAAATGTCTTTCCCTAGTTGTCTCATCTATCATTGATGATTCCAAAGAACATAGCTACAAATTTGTGTGACTATAAGAAGGTCATGTCCCATGCCAAGATTTCAAATGTCAAACTCAAAGATTTTGAATTTGAATGAGTTCTTAACTGAAAACAATTTTAGTAACCAAAGAACTTGGTTCAGTTAGTGGTACCAGTTAGATCTAGATTATGAGTTTTCTCCATCTTTGACAGTGAAATTTCTGCTTCCCTGTTCAATGTTTAGAAACAAATATACTCATAACATTAAAAGCTAAAATTTCTTTAAAATTTTTGAAATTTTGAAAACCATATTTTTGTGCAAAAGTGCTCCAGAATAACTATTCACGTATAGCTGCTGTATCCCCTGCAATACTTTCTTTAACAACTCTTTAATCGGGATTATCTGACTGGACACACCTATTTACATGGTAACTTTTTACCCATGCAGTGGGAGCTTTTGAAAGCTAGTAACCTTGCTAATATTATCACAAGTAATTGCCCAGGCCCTCAAGAACAACTGATGGAATGATAGAAAAGATATCAGGCATCGCACAGTCATAAATGAAACTTACTGGTAAATTTTTTCATTATTTGACTATTTCTGTTTTAGGCCTATTGAACTCCATATGAAAATTCTGCAAAAAAATTGACTGTATAATAAGAAAGTGCCTCTCCTTCCTTGCCTATCCCTTCTGAAGAGTTTACAGCCATCCATTGCAGCATTCTAGTTGTAGGAGTTATCTCACCATATTTCCATGATTGTAACTATGTCATAACTTTCCTGTTGCACCGTGGCTTTCAGCTCCTCCTGTTTGTTGCCCATGCTGTGTGCATTGGTGTAGATGCCCTTCAGTTGGGCCATTAATCCTGACATTATTTTAGTGGAAGAAACCCTAATTCCTATGTGCCTGTACTCAGTTGCTTCTGTGGTTTCTAATACCTCGACAACCTTTACATCTTTGCTGTCATGTGTATCGCTGCCCCCTACTCCCACTGATATGATTAAGGTGCTGCATGCATTTCAAATGTGTTCCAGTGAACTCAGCACATTGCGGAGCAGATCGAAGGACCCCTCTAGCACACCATCCCTCAAACACTGGCATGCCACCTCCAGGCTTATCTCTGGTGAGCCTGGATTTAAAGCTCTCATCCTTCAAATCTAGTTTACAATTTTGTTATATTATATTTCATTATATTATAATTTTATTAGGTATTATTTTATTAGTAGGCACCCACTTTTTATATCTGACTTAAATGCTGAATTGTGAAACAGATGATAGGTGAGAAGTCCCTCTACACAGGCTGTTATTTGTACTATTAGCATGTCATGTGCAATCTCTTTGGGAAACTGGAGTCAAAGTTGTGAGGACATTAGATTATATCAAATATTTCTTGTGAGATATAAATGAATAATATAGAATGCCCCTTATTTACCCATGTAAAGAGCTGTAAAATTCTTGAATATGATTTAACTGGGAAGAAGTTTTATCAGCTAGATGGACAGGTCTGTGTGAGAAAGGGACAGTTCTATTTAAGGTACACTGATTGGTATGTAATTTAAAGGAACACCAGGACCTGGACAGTCTCACTGTGCATTTTGTTTCCAAAGAAATAATACAGACAAGAAATTGTACAGAAATTGTACTAAAATTTATGTTATTTGACCTCACAAACTAAAATAACCAAGAGTTTAGTTTTTAAAGAAAGGGACAAACAGATTGTATAGTAAGAACACAGGGGAGAAGAAATATGCTCAGAAAGCACCTCAATGATGTCAGGTCCCCAAGGTGAAGGTAAGAGACAATTAGTATTATTTCCCATGCTAGGACACATCAGTTACATGACTGAGACACTAAAGCAACTATTTAGGAACCTTTTTCTTAGGCAAAGTTTAATTTTACAGTGCATTAAACTGCTGAGACTTTCAGTTGAGTTTATAACCTGTTAATTTAGACTTTCCCCTTCACTTTGCAAGACTAAACATCTTATTTTTTCTTTTGTTGCTCTTATCTCATTTGTCAAGTGAGTCCAGACTAATTTAACTCATTTAACCCCGTTCTTACTTCCAAAAAGAGACTAAATACAAAGTGAAATACACAGGACAGTCTCTCTTGGAGCCTGCAGTAAGTATGGAAAACACAAGAACTGTTTTTTATAAAGCTNCCCCTTGTCCCCACCCCAGCTCAGGGACTCAAAATGGCCCCCGCACAACCAAAGGCCCGACACCCCCAAAATGCAGGCCCACCTCTCTGCAGTGGGTCTCTGGGGTCCCCTTTCCACAGCAGGCAGAAGCCCCCAAAGCCTTGTCAAACATCCAATTGGGTGGTGTGACTCATGGATGCTTTGCTCCCTGAGATCCCCTCCTGTGAGTTGGGATGGCTTCCTTTGGTGCTGAGCGCTGTTCTTGTGGGGGCCTCTTTGATACAAGGCCGCACGTTTGGTACAAAACACAGGGAGGCCTCTCTCTGATGTCTGACTCAAAGAAATGCAACTCTTTCCCTTGACTTCCTTCCTTCTTGATTTTTCGATATGTGCAAAACAAGGTCTGGCTCTGGTGCCCATGGTGTTTCTTGGGGCATGGTGAACTGTGCCCACAGACCTGAGGCTACCGGGTTACTTTACTCTCAGGTCATTCTGGACCTGAAATGTCCAAACAAGTGCTCCAATGATTATTTCATTGCAGCATCTTGCAAGTTTGGCTGCTCCTGTCACTCCCTTGAGAAAGACTGACTCGGTGAGGAGGCCCTGTTCATTTGTCAGTGGTGTTAGAGTTTCAGTTAATCCCAGTTTTCATCCCCACTGTGCAGCTGACCAGCTTGTTCAAAGGCCTTCCTTGATCACGTTGCCTGCTCCATGTACTCAGTTTTGAAAACAGTGATTTCTGAATCATGGATGCATTGCGGAAATGATGGGACAGTTTCTGCATGGAAAATGGCTTGATTTCTTATGCCAGAATCCCCCTTGTGCACTGCAAACCTGTTTCTTCCACATCACAACAGAAAATTATTTTAATAAATTCAACCTTTTGGTTGTCAATAGAAAAAGCTGAATTTCTTTGCTAAAGGGACAGCTCTGCTTTGAGCTACTGCGTGTACTTCTCTGTTGTAGGCTGGCTTCTATCCCATTCCTTTTCCTATCAATTATAGCATAGAATCATAGAATCCGAGAATATGCTGAGCTGGAAGGGACCCACAAGGATCATCAAGTCCATCTCCTGGCTCTGCACAGGACCATCTCCAAGAGTCACACCATGTGCCTGAGAGCATTGTCCAAACACTTCTTGAGCTCTGGCATCCTTGGTGCTGTGACCACTGTCCTGGGGAGCCTGTTCCAGCATCCAACCACGCTCTGGGTGAACAACCTTTTCCTAATGTCCAACTCAAACCTCCCCTCACACAACTTCAGGCTATTGTTTCACCCAGGCAGGACTGACCCCTCAACATGACTTCATTCCAATGCAGGTCTCAGAGACAAGAGTTAGAGGCTGCAGCTAAAATGGAAGTGCAGCTTTTCTTCAGACACCTGAGGCCAGTGATCACTTCTCTCCACGTTTGATCACTGGGTGGCATAATAATGACTCCCTGCTTTGTGAAAGCAAAACTCCTTTTGCATTCTATTTTAAGAGGTAAATCTCTAGGATCTATCAAACTGCTATACAGCTAAGATAAGGTAAAGCAAGAGCATAAACCACTTACTGCCTCTGAATAACTATCAAGGATTTGACTCTCAAGTATAAAAATTCCATAAAACTCTTCTTAAGACAACTTAGTGCACTCTGCCTATACACTTCAATGAGATTATTATTTAAATGAGATTATTATTTAAAATATTCATATATGCAGTAGCTATAGGCACTTCTGAGAGAGATGAGGTGACTGAAGCTCATGTCTGCTTCCAAGATGATCTGATCTACATATGGCAACCAAAGGAGGAAGATATGACCATAATGGCAGGATCCTGCAGCAATAGAGTCCTTGGTCTGTGCACCCTCAGTCAAAAGAATCTGTTGACTCTGGATCAAAGTACTTTTAAGGGGTCTGATTTATGTAATCAGTAAGATTTTCCAGTTACAGATATAGGTGCAAGGAGTTCACTCAGAATACATTAAAGACAACTAGGAATGTTTAAAAACTGCTGTACAGGAAGTCAGTAACAGATCTTTTCATCTTAGAATAACTGGGGTTGCACTGAGGCAACTACAGTCTGACTCTGATTTGTTGTGTTACTTGTATTGTTCTTAAAAGAGGAGACACAGACTGATCAGCTGGAAATCAGAAAAAAACCCCATAAACTCACCCATTAGCTCGAGAGTTGGGTGAGAAAGACATTTCTAATATCCAAAACATTTGAGAAATGTTTGTGGTACCAATCAATAACTGTAATAATTGGGGAACTCTGTAGGAGGGTCTTCTGCAAACCCCTTTACTGGGTGGCTAATTGAAATCCAGTTTACCACATTAAGTATGTTACCTAGTCCACAGTTCTGGACTGGATCTCTTCAGGCTTCTTTTTTGATGCAGTTCCATTTAAGAGCCCACTGGTCAAAGCTCTTACCTAAGGCTTGAGGTATTAAACTTAAATAAGTAGAATCTGGCAGAACTGAAACTGAAAGGGGATGCTCTGCAACACAATAAGTGTTCTAGAAAGTTTGTTGTTGATAATGCTAAAGAATAACGAACAATGAAATTACAAATGTAATAATAAGTATTAACTGTTTTCAATTTCCACTCAAAATGAAGGGATAGATTTGGAAGATTTTTTTTTATTACAGATAAAGATAAACAAAGAAAAATTAATAATTATCTAGTATCTGCTTAGAAATGTAGTCATTATTTCCATTTCCATTTACAACCAAACATTCTTGATTTAGATTTAATTTAAAAGCCCTTTATACTAAGGGCAGTGAAAAATAAGAATAAATTTATGCACAAATCCCACTGATATGTATTTTCTGTCCTTCATCAATGGAAAGGATTTTGGACTAAACAGAGACAAGCCCTAGGGAGTTTTGACACAGACTTATAGTGATCAGTGGTTTTTGGATATGACTCTGAACCATGCAAGTTGGTAGGAAAGTTTTATTAGGATCAGGGAAAGATGAAATCATGTACTTAGCAGTAATGAGAATGATGATAGGCTGGTATCACCTTCCTATTTTTCTTAAGTTCCCAGTGAGTTTGACCTCTTGCAAATTCTGCAGAGTGTGTAAGCCCTGTGAATGTTTTAAACAATACAGTTTTAATCTAATATAACACTGCAAATGCTGAAGAGCCTGTAGGCTAAGAGGCAGATCATTCAAATGTAAAACCAAATTTGACTGGAGTCTAAACAATGTTGGCCTCTGCTGCAAACTATAGCTTTCTTTTGACATGGAAAGAGAGAATGCGTTTTGCCAAAAGGGAATTAGCTTGGAAAGCCTCTGTAAATGATACTGTGATGAAAATAAACAGTCCCCTAGCCTTAGTTTCACAGTTGTGCAGGAGAAACCTAACAGATCATGCCTTATGTCATGAGTGCTCATTAGCTTTTGGCTGCAGCCCATGTCTTGGCCTGGGGGATCTCATGAGAACTAAATCACTGATGTCAGTCATTCTTCTCCATGATGACACTGCAGTTCTTTGCAGTGAGATGCCCCTGGTGTTTGTAGCATCCTTGCTAGTAAATAATCATTTCTGGAAACGCTCGCTTGCCTTTACACTCGTACTTTGTCGGCTGTCATTTCTCAGCCTTCCCTTTCCTTACCTGCCATCATGCTTCAATTTCTCTCTCCCCCTTTTTTTTGGGTTTGAAGGTTCACAGTGATTTGGTCTCATTCATCCTTATCGGCACCTCCCTCTGCTCTAACTGCTTTTGTCTTGGCATCAGTATCTCCCTTTTTTTCCGTGTGCTCTCCCAAGGGAAAATGGACTGAGCTGCAGCAATTCCATCTCCCTGTGGGGGTGCGAAGAGTCAGGGAATTGAGAAAGCTGCATGGTTTTTTTGGTAGAAATGGGCATTTAGACATTTCTCCTTCTCCCTTTATGTGCCAAGCTGCTAATTGCAGACTCTCACTGGTTCTGGACCACCCTCTAATTCGAAGGTTGGCATGAGGGGAAATTAATTTTTCATAGGAGCTAATTTGATATATAACAGCATAGGAAGAAGCCAGGATAAAACTTCCTCCTGATAAGGAGTTAATGTCTCCGAGTTATACAAAAATAAGAAAAATTCCAAACACTAAAAAAAACACCAAAGCCCCCAAAGCAAAACCACAACAAAAAAACTCCCATAAAAAATTGCATGGTAATCCTTTTACATAATAGTGAAATTGAGAAAAAAATCTACAGGTATAAGAAAACTGAAAGAAATCTTATTGATACCAAGAACCTCAGAGGTCTTTTAGTGAAAACCTTGACAGACGAGTAGTTCCAAATAATGTTTCACCCTTAATTTTCATACATTGAAGTTAAAATTTTTCCTTTCTGTTGTTCAATAATTCTAAAAGTTCCCCACTTAATAGACACATTTATATATCATACTATTAAAATACCATATATTAGACCAGTTAGAAGAGAAGAAATCATAAGAAAGACACCAGACTCACCTCTATATTCTTCATCAGTTCTTTTTCAACCAAAGTAGACTAAAATTTGTTAGGGCTTTCAGATTTTCAATCCTGGAAATTTTATTGCAATAAAGATAAAGCTTTTGCAAATTTGCACATTTTTGAAGACCATCTATTTTCTCAGATGAGGTATTATTTTGCAGCACTGAACAACAAAATGCCAGTCTTTTTTGTCAAGGTGCTAATAACTTGCATAGAAAATTGTTAGGTAATTCCAAATAATTTGAGACCCCACCTTCTGTGCAGAATTCTGCTGACTGAGAAAGCTTTTCAATTATGCCAATGAAGAGAAAGTAGTAGCAGCTACAACAATTCATGATAAATTGTTATGGGTATTATTGTCATTAACATATCTGCTTTCTAACCAGTTTTCTGGTAATGGTTTCAATGTAATTATTCTAGTTTTAAGAAATGTTGTTTCAAATGAGAAAGAAGAAAATTCCAGAAGTAGGTTCTAAATTACAAAAAACTGTAATAAACAATTTGATACATATCTAAAAATGGGATTTTTTTTTGATATCTCAGTAAGAAGTTCCAAATCATGACTCCTTAATTATTTCTTCAAGATTCTGATTTTGGTTATCACTTGCATCTTCTCTTGAGTTCTCTGTAGTGACTATTATTTTCTAGTATTAGGAAAAATATAGTAATATTATCAGATGTGTAGCCACTCACACAGAGTAAAAGTCACTGGATTTCCAAGGAATTTGGAAAGAAGATATAAATTCCGAAAGATTGCATTCCAGAATCTGTATTTCTAATGGAATCACAAGGATTACAATAGAAGAAATTTGAAATTGCTTGGAATACTTAATTGCTTTTTAAAGCAATTTAAGCAACCTTTTTTTTTTTTGTATTCTAAAAGTCCAGAAAATAATAAAAAGCTATTCTGACCACCTCCATAAGGAAGGGTGAGGAATTGCACCTGCTTATCCCTGAGCTCAGTAAATTGTATTTGCACAAAGCATAAAGATACAGTAAAAACAAACCAGTCAGAGCTCATAATCCACCAAAAACCTGAACAAAATCCCCTCCACAGGTATGAAAAAATGTGTCAGAATATAACTAAGAGTATAAAAACCTCTGTCACAATATTTTTAAGTAATCACACAGCTGCTACGGTTAATCTTCAGAATTACCAAACACTTACTAATAATGAGCTGGACTGTTGCAGCAGGTTTGGTTTTTTTCCTTTTGAAAGCACTTACATGATGTATTAACCACACACTATGTAAACCACACCCTGAATATACTTCCCACTGGACCAGGTTGCTCCAAACCCCATTCAGCCTGGTCTGGAACACTCCAAGGGATATGGCATTCACAGCTCCTCTTGGCAAACTATGCCAGTGCCTCAGCACCCTCAGAGCCAAGGATTTCTTCCTAATATCCAATCTAACCCTGCCCTCTGCTAGTGTGAAGCCATTCCCCCTCGTTGTATCCCTCCATGCCCTTATAAAAGTCCCTCTCCAGCTCTCTTGTAGCCCCTTTAGACACTGGAAGGTCCTCCAAGGTCTTGCTGGATTTGAGTATGATGGTGGCAGGTGGTTTGGAGGTTCTATCCATCCAGAAAGTAGCGGAGTATAACATATTTTGACCACCTTCATAAGGAAGGCTGAGGATTGCACCCACTCATCCTTGTACTGGACTCAGCAAGTAACAGGATAAATAACTCAGAGGTAACAGGACTCGAAGCTTGGCTTATATTTCAAGACATGCATTTTGTGTATCTTCATTGTCATGAACTGAATTTTCACTTTCCAAATGCTACCTCCTCACAGATTTCTTACTTCATGTTTTATCCAACATTTGCAGATTGACCAATTCACGTTGTGCTCCCTGGAGCCTTCTCTTCTCCAGGTTGAACAACCCCAGCTCTCTCAGCCTGTCTCTGTAGGATTAGTGCTCCAGTCCTAACGGGACAGTGGAAACTGGATGCTTGTGCTCCTCAGCTGTGCTTGGCCAACAGTCTGACAGCAACACATTGGACAGCTTCCCTAACCCTTCACCAGGCACCTGACCCAGTGCTGGTGGTTAATTCAAGCTGCAATGACTTTTCCTCTTGCTCTTTTCATGTGCAGGGTAGTGGAGTAGGGGTGATAAGCTGGTTTGTGAAGTGTCAAAAAAAGAGGATTAGCGAGTTTTACTCTGGATTGTGCAATGGGAGGGTGTCATTCCTGTACAGCAGATTATCTTGTGGGGGGGCAGTGGAGATTCACCGTGCCAAAGTGCAGCACAGGACCTTACTGTGGATTAACTGAAATCAATTGCAAATGTCAGCATCAGTTAAAATGGGCCATTCTCAAGGAGAAAAAAAATGCTCACTGAACCATTTGCACTGGATGAATTTTATCAAATTAAGAGTAATTATGATTAAATCGCTATGTGGGTTTGTGTTTTTTTTTCTTTTCATTTTGCTGCAGTCAGACCTGCTGAACACTTCCCAGTGGTAGAAAATTGGATCCTCACTGAAACAAATGCCATCAGAGACGTCTGATTTGTGAGTATGGAGGTTAAACGTATTGAAAATAGGAAAGACTTTTGTTAAAGTCTTCTTGTTAATGTTTTTTGACATTTCTAGTGAAGAGGGAGAAAACTGGTCAAGCAGCTCCTGCAGTTCTGTCGAAGTGGGTCTGTCTGTAGCTCGTTACTTGCACTGCTTTTTTACGACACGAGATGTCACTCGAAGTCCACTTAAGGCAAAACCGTCCGTTTATTTCTACCTTGAAAAAGATATTTTGGCTTAGTCTTAGACTTCCCTATTCATGGGTGCTGTATTTCACTTACCCAAAGACATTATATATATATATATATACACATACACACACACACACATTTATATATTTACATATGTAAATGTACCATTTCTTTTAGCAGAAGTCTGCAACAAATTAAGTCCATGAATCCAAATAGGCTTTTCTGAATTAACATATCATAAAAAGTACATAGTAGTACAATTTGAAACTAATGCTCTGAAAACTCTGCACACTTTCTAATTCAAGGAGAAAAAAAACCCCAAACCCCCGAAACATCTACTGTGAGCCTTCTCCAGAGAAATTTTTATGTAATTTTGCTTAAGTATTCTGTTGCTTTTACATCAGATCCTGCAAGAAAGAGGGTCTTGTCTAGCAAATTACCTGGTTTTTCTTTCCTTTTTCCTTAACAAAGAATCTCAGTAAATTAGTTTAGGCAGCAAGGGCAACTGATACCATTTTGTGATCTGTTTAATATTTTTAAACAGTAATTGAATGAACAAGCATTAAAACCGGACATTGCATCCAAATTCAGATATGCATTGGTACTGTCAGTAGCAACTGGTTTTGTTTCTGAGTGTCTAAGGGGATGACTCAGTATTGGCAGTGAGGAAAGCCAAATGATCTAATTTGGGTATAGGGATTTCTGTTTGAATGGAAAGCACTGTTATCTCACCAGAAGGGAATTATTGTAAAAATCAACCCTTTTGTCCCTTCCTAGGTAACTAAATCATCTCACAGAGACCTGCTCTGGCAGGTTAAAATCTGTGTGCATAATATTCCTGAGCTCTTTAACTGCAGCAAACATGCAGGGCAGCATTACTGTATTAATCATTAACTCAGCTCATTAAGAGCTTGCTAATGTTACTGCTACATAATCTTGTGGTGGTTTATAAAGCCATTAAAATGTATATTTGCATGTACAGTATTTTAAAAATGTCTGGCAGCAGTTGCTAGGTTTCTCTTTTAATGTAAAGGATTTTCAAACCTATCTCAGACTGGATTAATCATTCTGAGCACGTTATCTTTCACCTTCTGCTGTGGCACATTCTGCTCTCATTCTGCTAATGCCTTTTAGTATAATTTCAAATAATTTAATAGCATAGTGAAAGCAACTGTTTAAGTGCTGATGGTGCTTTACTGCTGTATATTTACTTTAGGAACTGTCCTTGTATGTTTGCTGACTGTCATGGAAACTTTTGAAACTGATGTTCTTCAGGATCTCATGGATCACTGTGTGTCATAGACATGTGTTTCTGTCTCTGCCTTCTGCTGATGTCGATATTTGATGGTTTCACAAGCATTGCTAAGCAGTCATTATTGTATTTGTTTCTAGAAAAATCTCAGTCCTTTAAAAAACAGAGTTTGTAATCTATCTGCAGCGTTTTGTCTGCTTCTGCTTTGTGTCACTGGGATATTTCTGACTTTCACTGTGTCATTTTTTAATCCAAGTGCTTCTGGAATCGTCTCTGCAAACCAGTGCATATTTAGATGAAATGTCAGATGAAATGGCAAGAATTTGTCATGGTAGACCTTGTGGAAATGTTTAAGAGAGATTACATTTTGGAAACTAATCTCTCTATGCCTCAGCATTAATAGAACTGTTATCACTTCAGCTTTTAGTATCAGGTAGGATATATGAGATAGCTTTTGCTTTTTTTTTCCTAATAATTTTATCAGTAGAAACATTTTGATGTGAAACACCTTTTAAGTGTTTAAAATGACAGATTTCCCATTAAGCAACTGTAAAATGTCACCCCTTCAGCTGTTATTGGAGGCAGTTTTGAAGGAAGACTGAGTTATCTCAGATGATTGTTTGGGGATAGCTGTTGAAAGTTTGCAAGGAGATTAAAAAAAAAAAAAACATAAACCAATAAAACTTCATTAGTACTTCTAAAAACAATAGGTAAGGCATTACTTATAAAATATTTTATTGTTGCAGTGACTTCTTCAGCCAGCTCTGGACCGGATATTGTGTTAACAGACAGAAATGAGCTCAGCATTGATCTATAAATTAGCAGTTGCCTAGTGACTCATGGTCTTGGCTCACTCACTTTATGCAAACAAAAAATAGCACTATGCAGTAATGGATATATGCCAATTTTTTGTTAGGGTCACTGTCCCAGAGCTGACAGAAATTTTTGACATAAATTTTGACAGGGAGAGTAACTTGAAATTGAAAATGTCAGTGAAAGCAGGGAATTGTTGACAAACCATCAGCTAGGTACCTACAGAGGAATGTTGCTGTAAAAACACTGCAAGGTAAAAAAAACCACACACACACAAATTATCAACAAAAATATATGAAAATAAGCAGCGTAGAATAAAATAGAATTTGCAGAGCACACATTAACTGGGTTACAAATTGGTTTAAAAGCGGGTCTCAAAATGGGAGAAATAATTTCAGGTATTATTGACCAATTTAATGAAACTGTCTAATCATTTTATTGGGCATCTAAATGGCAGCATAGGTCTCTTCCAGTTACATCTGCGAATGGCACAGGCTTGTTGAACAGTAAGTAATGAAGTCACACCTACAAATTTATTTGAATCACCTAATTAAACGGTGACAGTCCAGCAATGTGCACTTCAGTGCAGCTAAATGTGGTCTGACACCTACAGCTACATGATGAAAAATTCCACCTTGAAATGCTTTGGCTCAGGAAAGGGATATAGGGTCATCCATAGCAAACTGCTTCAGCCTGAGCTCCTACTGTAGAGCTTTACTTAAATTAACCATCGTGATCTATGGGTTTATCAAGTAGATGAAGACGGAGAAAAAGCCAAAGAAGGGATTTTTCTCTGGCACGCAGCACTCATAAAACAGCTCCTGGAACAATGTGTTCATTTAATGTGCCTGAGATCCAGAAAAGAGGGCCACAAACTTAGCTATGAACCAGAAACCAAACTTGCTGATGCACTGCTAACAGATCCTCAGTGATGAAGGCTGAGACTGAACTGAATAGTTACAGCTGATAGCACAGGGCTAGATAGAGGAAAGTGCAACAATATCCAGCCACTGATGTTTTAAGTTGATCAATGTGCTGTAACAGGCATATAAAGTATTGTGAACATCAGTGAGGGTAGTGTTGTGTTAATGCTGAATCTTTTTGTGCCATTGATCTCAGTGGGATCTGAGGTATCTTAGAAATCAGAACTTGTGGAATTTCAACCTGATATTTTCATAGCAAGTCTTGACATGGACAGTTCCAAGGTATTGCTTTTTATTAATTTAAACTTTATCCTTGCAATCAATAATATCAATAATCTATCAGTAATATCCAACCCACTAAACTCTTTAAAGTTAAAAATCTATATTTTTCAAAGCTTATGGTTGGCAAAGTTAATTTCTCCAAGAGAGGGGATCAAAACTTTCCATGCTTTCCAAAGAGGATCTGCAGATACAGGAATGTGAAGTGTGTTTCTCTTCTTGGTAGTGAATATTTCCAATCTTTATAAGAGAACAAACTGTTGTTTGAAAAACATCACCTTTTTCTCTCTCCATCCTTTTTGTCTTTGTTTTCATTGGAGGTTTGAACAAGCTTAATTGAAACAAAAGCAAATCTTTCATGGGACCTGGTGTCATTACAGGATCATAAATCATAGAAACAGAGTGGTTTGAGTTTGGAAGGAACCTTAAGGTTCATCTCGTTCCAACCTCCTGCCATGGGCAGGGACACCCTCCACTAGACCAGGTTGTTCTAAGCCCAATCCAACTTGGCCTTGAACACTTCCTGGGATGGGGCCTCCACAATGAAGTCACAAGGGCTTTAATTTTGTCTCTAACTTGCAGTTTGTGTGTACTTGCATAGCTCCACTGAATCCTTTGAAATGATGCTATTTTGTGCCTGCTGAAGGCCACAGCTCTTTTCTGGTCGTATTCTTCCCTGCTATTGACTTTATCTATATGCAGGACATGAAACCCAAGTGTCAGAGTAGGTGTGGAAGAATAATTTCAGTCTTATGAGGCATCCTTAAGAATATCCTTTTCCTGGAGCCTGGATACACTGAGATCAAGAACACTAGTTACAGAGTGGTAGGGAGAAGCAAACGAAAGTATTCATGAGTTCTTGAGCACATCCTGCAGTCACACTCCAATGGCAGCTACCAGGGGTCTCTAGGAAATGTGAACCTCAAAAAGGTGGCATTGGAATATTTTGTCTACTATTTGGGGCAGAAAAATCACACTTGAGAGCAACATTCGAATGCAGTGAGGAATTTGCACCTGCTTTTCTTTTCTTGCATTCTTCCATGGGGAATAGCACATCTCTGCATCTCTGAGGCACCGTGGAAATTGAAAACCTGCCGGACTGAAACAAGTGCCCTGAGCTTTGCAGGATGAAATAATACCTTAATTGGTCTGTCTGCATGGATGCCAAGCCCTATCATCTCAGTCTGACAGATATGATGAGAAAAGCATCCGAGATCTGGTGTCAGCAAACCTTCCTTGAGCTATTTGTGTCTTTTAATGGAGAGAACTTCTAATGTAATTCACAGAACAAGGATACTTTAAGACACTGTTTTGGGTATGTAATGGACTCCTACATAACCAGTTTAAAGAAATATTAAAAAGAATATTTTTATTTCTCTTGTATTTCTTTTTTTTTCATTAATATTTTTTCCCTGCATTGCAGAAACAAGACTAGCAAGCACCTTGGGAAGTCACCTAGTTCACCCCTTTGCTCTAAGGCAGAATGGACTCTTTCAAACACTCCCTCTGTACTGTTTCTGTAACCTGTTTTTAAAAGTCACTGGTAGTGGAAATTCCAAACCCAAAGACTAATGGCAAATTTTAATCCCAAAGAGCAGAGAAAGTTGGTGAATGCAAGAGAAAATAGTGGGATTGTCCATGACACTTTCATATTACATTACCTTTTACACTTTCCTGTAGGAGAGCAAGAACCTGGAAGTTTCAAAGTCTCATCTGACCGTGTCAGGAGCTTCCCTCATGTCTCTGAATTAATTGTGCAAGTTTATATCCCTTGATGTTATGTCAGGAATCCATTTCTTGTTCAAATTCCTGCACTGAAGATTGATAGTAGGAAATTGAATGAGTAGGCTTTTGAGTTATTATTGTGATGTAGGAGAAGAAAACCCAATGTATAGTTTTGAACAGGTTAATATATCAAAACCCACAAAAGTATAAATAGTGAAAGCCTCCAAAACATAAAGCCATTTTTGAAATAATCTGACAGGAAATCATATATAGCTGACACTAGGTTCCCACTGTAAAATAGTTATAACACAGTCTAAAGGACTTAAAATTACTAAAATTATAAAATTAGTAATCTAAGTTAATGTCGTGAATGACTAAGTTAATGAAACATCTAAAAGGCTGCTAAACAATTTTATCTTCTAGGGAAAGGAAGACTGAGAGATGACCAACTTATATTGCTATGAAACAGTTCTACTTTTCAAAGAAGGACTTGAAGCCTTTTGTTTGTGTTATAGTTAATTTAAAAAGAAGTGAAGAATTTCTGCCCGGTTTTGAGATCCACAATTTATATATTTCCTTTGAAAAGATGCAGCAAAAACGTGTCTTTAATTCTCCTTCTGGTATCACCATAGGTAAAAATGTTCTGGGGCAAAAGGATTATGCCTGAGTTTCTGTGATGGAAGTGACTGTGCTCTGACAGGCTGAGATACTGATATTGCCAAGGCAAAGGAGAATTTCGAGGAGCCCAAGTGACTGAGTCCATCTGAAATGCAGAATGACTCTGCCAAGAGAGGTGTCGGGGCTGTGGAGCCCCTGAGCATCAAGAGTCCTGACAACTGCCTTCAGTTGCTCTGGGAGAGGGACTATGATTTCAAAAGTGCAGCTGAAAGGCTGCACTCACATTTCTGGAAAATTCTTTTAGCAATGTAAGACACCAGTCTTTCTGAGCATAATATAAGAACCAGATATTGGGGCTCAGGGTACTCTATTGTTCCATTTTTGAAGTGAAGAAAGTGTCTTTCTCTGATGCTTCTGTTGTTGAAATAGATGTTGAAAATTTCACATATGCTCCATTTCCAGACCTTCATCTTACTAATTCTGTCATAATTTGTGAGGGAATAAAATAGAATAGAATAGAATGATAGAATAGAATGGTTAAGGTTGGAAAAGACCACCAAGATCATCAAGTCCAACCTTCAACCGAATACCACCACGCCCACTAAACTATATTGTGTGAAGTGCCACGTCTACTTGCTTTTCTGAACACTTCCAGGAGTGGTGACTCCACCACTTCCCTAGAGAGCCTGTTCTAGTGCTTAACTACTCTTTCAGTGAAGAAATTTTTCCTAATACCCAACCTGAACCTCCCCTGGCACAGCTTGAAGCCATTTCCCCTTGTCCTATCAGAAGTCACACTTGGACCTGGATCTCCTTGCTCTTTTAAATGAACAAAGAAAAGAACATAAATTAAAATCACCACCACCACCACCACCAAAAAATCCCCAAACCAACAAACAAAAGCAAAACACAGCAAAAAAACCCCACAGAAAAAGCAAAATTCGCACATAAGGGCCACATGGCCTAATGCCAATCAACATTCATTCCCAGAGTGGGATAAATCACGGGTGTGTGTCTCAGTAGAGAATTTCCAGCCAGCCCAACAAAAAAGAGAATTTCTCAATCAGGAGAAGAGACACAAAAACTGACAGCATCAGGTGCTTGGCTTCTTGCAGAAAAGAGGAAATGTGGCTCCCCAGAATGCTGGTTGCAACACAGCATCATGTTCTTGACCACATCTTGGGCCAGCTGTGATTCACATTATTTATTTCACTAAACTAAACTCCTTATAAAGCCCCCCTAGAGCAACAGTAACAAAGGCTGGTTTGCTATCGACAGCATGCACATGTGAGCAGAAAAAGTGCCTTCTGAGATTATGAGGGAGAGCAGACATAATGAAGAGAGCTGATGAGACTTGTTTCCTGATCATGCTGCCCACAGACCAAATTAATTCCAGCAGATGAGTAAAAGATGGAAAGACATGCTAATTATCAGCTCTTTTTTTTTTTTTTTTTAATGAACCAGTTCCCTACTTCAAAATCTAATTAGCTTTCTAGATAAGGCCTAGGCTGAAGTTTCTGTTTCTCCACTAAAAGTATTATGTGCCTGTATTTCCATTGCTTGAAGACAACTGCTTTGGGTTGATGGATATTTACTTATATAGTCTTTACTTATACATTGAAGAATTATATATATATATACTTATATATACCTTCTAGATAATGAGAGCACTCTTTCATTACAGCTCAGGGGAATTACACAGCACAATAGATTTCCTGAAAGACAGAAAAGGTAAAGAGAACAGAGAGTTACAAATCATTAAGATCATTGTACCGGAGTGGTAGAAAACACTCATGGTTGTGAGACAATAAACTGAGGGAGAACAGAACAGGAGGAGTCTGGGAGGAACCACAGTAAGAGGAGAAAAGCCAAGAGACATAGTCAAGATTTATTTGTTTTTCATACAGTTTATATGTAGAAGGAAGAAAACAAAAGACATAATGAAAAACAAGGATAGAAGGAAAAGAGAAATCTAGAGAAAAATATAAAAAAAGAACTTAGCTAGTTAGATTCAATTGGCTGCGAGTGTAAGATAGTCTCATGGAAAATACATGTAAGTAGTTTGTATCACATCTCCCCATCACATTTTGGGGGAAAAGATAAGTATGATAAATAGTTGTGCTGGAAGAAATAGAGATATAACCCTCTGCTGTTTGCAGCCAACACACTGGATTTACTATAATGAAACATGTAATTTTAAAAATTCAATGCTATACTTGCAAGTAATTTCTTCCCAAATTTTAGGCTGCAGTTTTAAATCAATTAAGATGATTGAAAACAATCAGGAAAACCATGAAGGAGGCTGATACGCTAGTTCAGGGCTAAACCTGAACAAAATTTTTCTTCAAGTCTTATTTCAGAAACACTCAGGTGTTTAAAGATAATGGGATGCTAAGATATTCACGAACTCATGGCACCCATGAATAAAGCCACAGAGGGAGGGTATGGTACTGTACTGTGATGGTGGTAGAATTAAGTGAATAAAGCCTTAAGGACTGCTTTAGCATGTTTGGAAGACAAGCTCTGAGCCTCAAGACCACAAGAGTTGAGGACAGAGGTGAATTAATTTGCTACTGTTACTTGTCTTTGGTACTGGTCAACCACAAAGGATGCTTTAAAAAGGCCACCCAACACCCCAGCAGCTTCTACAGTGTGACAGACCTAGGACTGTGCTGCCACAGAGGTAACAAAGACAAGCTCAGGCAGCAGTTTTTCCCTTCTGAAACTAGCTCACATTTCTAGGGACATGCTGAAAAAATAGAGGAGAAAGAATGAGAAAGATGTTAAATTTGGCGATGATAATGAAACTCTGCATATTGAACTAGGATCAAGTTAGACTCATTCTCTCTTGCCAGGGAAATTTGATTGCTTTTTTAATGGAATTATAAAATGTAATAGAAAGAGGGAATCCAAAATCTCCCTTGTATTTGATGGAATGTGTATTTGAAACCTCTCAAAACTTAATTCAAGGGGATTTAGGTAGGAGAACTGCCACTGGCTGAGTGGTAATTCCTGCATGAGATCTTATAATAAAACCAGCCATTGATCAAGTGAAGTCCTCAGTTTTCCAATAAAACAAAGACATCTCAGATGTTTTTACAGATGTTACTGATGGTATAATACAGTCGTGCCTCAATCAAATCAGTTAGAGACAGCACAGGAGCACGCAGATAAATGCTGCTTCTGTTGCAGGGGAAGGAATGGCCATGCTGACTTTCCTACCCAGATGCATCAAATACAGTCCACACTGTCTTGATCTCTTCCCCTTAAAATCATGGCAAAATTAGTTTCCCTGAATGACACGTATGCCTGAGGATTATTTATAAGATTATGGTGCGAGAGGCAGATCAGAAACTGGTGATGTGTGGATGGGGAGGCAGCAAACAGTGCACAACACGCTCCTGAATTCTGGTTCGATGGTTGAAACATTCGCTGCTCATTGACTGCAGTGAGGTTTGGCCCTGGCAATATTCGTGGCAAAACCAATTTCGTCTTTCTGTGTGCTGCTAATGCCTCTAGACTTTCCGTCACCAGAGGAGATATCAGAGGTCCAAGTTGGGTGGGAGCCCAGGCAGAAAGTAGTAACTTCTTTTAGCATCAGCTTACATACCCTTTTATTCTCTAGAGTTTTGGGGTTGCAGTTCGATTCAAAAGATGCTTAGATCCTGTTGCCCCTCTGCCTAGTGTTTCACTAGAAGAGGAGATGGGCCAGACTCCTGCTGGGAGTTGTAACAAATCCAGGCAGCCTCTCCAGCTGTTGGGATGTGCCTGCGAAGCTGCAAACCCTGTTCTCCAGCCTCTCACACAGGACTGAGGTATTGCTAGACAGAATCAGTGAGAGGTGATCACACCCTTGTGTGCAAAAGAAGTTCTGTCACTCACCACATCATCAGAGAAGGATGAATGCAGCAGAGTCCAATTTAGCAGACACGGAGCTGCTTCCTCCGTGCCTGAGTCTGGGGCTCATGTGATGTATATCCTTGTTTGCTGGACATGTGTGATGTGGTCTCTCTACACTGTATGCAGTCCAGCCACGTGTGGCAGCAGGACCAGGGCAGTGACTGTCCCCCTGTGCTGGGCACTGGTGAGGCCACATCTCAAATCCTGAGTTGAGTTTTGGGCTCCTCACGACAAGAAAGACATTGAGGGGCTGGAGTGAGTCCAGAGAAGGGAACAGAGCTGGGGAAGGGTCTGAGCACAAGTCTGATGAGGAGCAGCTGAGAAAGCTGGGAGAGCTTATCCTGGAGAAAAGGATGGCCAGGGGGGACCTTCTTGCTCTCTCTGCCCTGACAGGAGGGTGGAGCCAGGTGAGGGTCGGGCTCTCCTACCAGGCAACAAGTGACCAGGATGAGAGGAAATGGCTTCAGGTTGTGCCAGGAGAGGTTTAGATTGGATATTAAGAAAACTTTCTTCATGGAAAGGGTTGTCAAGCACTGGCACAGGCTGCCCAGGGCAGTGGCAAGGTCATAATCCCTGGCAGGATTTAAAAGACATGCAGATGTGGCACTTGGGGGCATCATTTAGTGGTGGACTTGGCAGTGCTGGGTTAGCAGTTGGACTCGATGTTCTTAAGGGCTTTTCCAATCTGAACAATTCTATGACTCCATATATTTCCATTGCTGGAACATCAGGGTCTGAGACAGGCTCCCTAAAGAGCATTCTCTCCAAAACCAGAGGACACAAATGGCTGAAACATCTGTCACAGCACAGTGTTGGAGCACATACTTAGTGCTGTGAGAAAAATCAGCAACTTGGGCATGAGGGAGGGCAGTGGGGGCAAGACTCAGTGAGCTGCAGGGTGAAAGACTGGGAGATGATGGCTGAAAAGAGGAGGCAGAGGGGACAAAGATGTTCAATGGACAGATCCTCTCAGTTCAGGGGGGATATGTGCTGCATCTGTGCTGCTTGTCATACTCATAAATGATGTGGAAAGTGGAGAACAGTGATGTGACAGGTATTAAAAATTATGTGGAATTAGGCTACTGAAAACAAAAGCTGTCTGCAAGGAGATGCAAAAGGGACCTCATAAAATTTAAGCAACCGGATCGTGAAACAACAGCTGAAACTCCACATTGATAACTGCAAACTGCTGCACACAAGGAGGAACAGCCACGAGTAGATATGCACCAATGAGCTCCAAATTAGCTATCACATCTCAGGAAAAATGATCTCAGACTCATTTTGTGATAATTCAATAAAAATATCAGTTCCATGTTTGGGAGCAACGAAAAGAAAAAAAAAAAAAACAGATAAAAAAGTTAGAAACCACTGTAGAGTGAGACAAAAAACCCATCACACTGCAACAGCAAATCCCCAGTGTACCCATACCTTACATCATACAAGCAGTTTGACCTCTTCCCAGTTCCTCCTTGGCAAGTTTTGTGGGTTTTTTTGTTTGTTTGTTTTGTTTATTTGTTTGTTTGGTTGGTTTTGGTTTGGTTTTGGTTTGGTTTGATTTTTTTGTTGGTTTTTGTTTTTATTTTTTTTTTTAATATAGCTAGAAATGGTCAGAAAAGAGTACTGAGCATGACTGGCAATATGGAATAATTTCCATATGGGGAGAGGCTAAATAGAAGTGTTCCCCTTGGAAAGCAGATGACTAAATCACTGAGGTATATAAAATATATAAAATATACCTCATGAGTGTCATGAGTGTCATGAAGAGGTAAATAGGGAACAATAGCCATTATTTCTTACTATACAGGGACATCATGAAATTGTAGTGCAGGTCCAGAACAAACAAAAGGAAGTATTTCTTCAAGCAGCCTATAATTACATTGTGGAACTCACTGCTACAGGATGCCATGGAAGCTGAAAGCATAAATGAATTAAAAATGTGATTAGGCAAATTTATGGATATACCTCCATCAAAGGCTGTTAAACAGAAGGATGTGCTTCCAACGTCTGACTCAGGAAATCTTTCAGTAAAGATTGCAGGAAATCTGCAAGGATATATTGAGGAAGGAGGGCAGAGGATTTTTAGTCCTTGTGAAAGAGAGTATTTTTGCTCCTGGTCTCCCTTTGTGCACTTTCTCTAAACAGCTGCAACTGGGTCTTCTCAGAGACAGGATCCTGAACAATCCTTTGGCTTGACTCATTATGACTCTTTGTAATTCTTACTTTATTTCCTTTCTCTTTTCCCTTTATCTGTCTTCAGTTTTTATAACCAAATCGTTGGGTTAACTAAGGCTCACAGTAGTGCAGCTGCTGGCTGACCAGACTTCACAACCCCTTTTGGCTCCTGGGAGTGTTGGACAGCTTATTTGTGTCTTGTCTTAAAGCTCAGCACCTGGAAAAAGCAAGGAGGGTTTCTAATTAGCTCTGGGGTATGTGACCTTTGGAATTCATTTTCCTTGATGCATCTTGGAAAGGCTTTTGAAGACACTGCTAGGCAAGTATGGGCAGTTGTCTGAGACACACCACAGACTGAAGGTACAATTCTGATTACTGGAGATGACTGTAGTAGGGCACAGGGACAACTCATAGTTAGTGAGTTGAGCTAGACTGAAAAAATCTATATCACAGCTACTCTCCATGAATGAATTTCCATTATCTAAAAGAGCAATTCAAGGCACAATTAAAACAATGTGTGAGTGATCCAGCTCTGGAACAGGATGCAAACACCAACTGGGGGGTGGGGGGGTGGGGAAGAGCATCTAGGAAATGGAATCTGGAAATTAGTTTTAAAAAATGACCCCTCTCTTGTAAACCAATACTTCTGGAAATTGCTTTGCCCTTCCTCTTCCCTATATTCTTATTCTCAATGGGACGTAGAAATGTAAGTAGGTACATAGAAAACCAGAGTTTAAGTGAACAGCAGCAGGAAAATGAAATTACAGTGGCACATTGAAAAGAAAACAGGGATGGTCTATTTGATCTACATATACAGAGGCATTATGTCATGAAGTCTCTTTTAATTTAACCATAGTAAAAGCACATCTCTGACACTGCAGCTAGTTTCAGAAAACTGTTATGCATAAAACCTGAACAAATTGCACAAAGTTTAAAACCTACAGCAAAATGAAAATAGAGAGTGACTTTTGGGAAGCTATGAATACATCAGAAAAGGAAACACCAGAGAGGGGGAAAAGTTGTTTAAACTAAAGTACACTGTTGGCACAAGAACAAATGGCTGTAAACTGGCCGTGAATAAATTTAAGATGGAAATTAGAAGAATTTGTGAGGAGTGAGTTTTTGCAACAGCTTTTCAGTAGAAACAAGAGGGACAGAACACTCTACCTCGTTTTAAAATGACAGTGAATAGTTTATATGATACTGTTTCCTGAAATAGAAAAGTACTGTCTGGCAAGCCAGGAAGTCCCTTATATCATTGTTTTAAGACATTCTGCATTATAAGATGAAGGTAGATTTGAGAACATAAACATTTGAAGGGCAGAAAGAGAATTACTTTCTTGAGAAAGTTACTGAGACTGGTTATGCAATATTTACTCAAAGGGACTCATGGACGACTCACCATTTGGGTTGTCTAAAATAAGCCTGAATAAAGCAGCAATTCAGGTACTTTCAAGATGTGCTGGTTAATGAACAAGGCAGTCTTGAATGTCACTCTTCAACATGAGCCATGCCACAGGGCCTTGGGGGTATGGCACACAGGGAGGTGGATTCTCTGAAAGTTGCAGAAAAGGAGGAAATAGTGGTCAAAAGTCACGAATGTTGGGCTGGGGATTCCTGCTTGCTCACCTCAGCTTGTAGGCAAGTGCTGTTAGGTTTCTGTGTTGTTGGTGTGAGCAGAGTCTGCATCCTGGGAATAAGCATGCAGGAGGCATACTTGTCATGTGGAGGGTTCTCAGGGACCCTGAACAACCTGGTCTAGTGGAAGGTGTCCCTGCCCATGGCAGGGGTTTGAAACTGGATGATCTTTAAGGTGCCTTCCAATCCAAACCATTCTGTGATCCTATGATTTCAAAAGGAGCTTCAGGACCAGCATTTCCAGCTACATCATTAAAAATGTCATGGAAGAACCTCAGATTCTGAGACCAGGTGGCCTCAGAAAAGTTCATAAAACTAAGGCACTAGCCATGAAAGTCAGCACCTAAAAGATCAGATCTCAGGTATAAAGATTGTCCAGCGCAGACTACAGAATTAGCTTCTAATTTTAATTTTATCTTTAAACAGCTTAATAGTTCTCTCTGAAGATGACTCATTTGGTTGTTTCTTTTTTAATATTAAGCTGCCATTTAATTTTGTGTTTCACTTTGGGAAAATACAATGTTGGAAATGCTTGACAATCCCTTCTTCTCTTTCTTAGGCACACAGAAGGGTCTCCTGTCATCTGAATGACAAACACAGGAGTGGGTTTCTGTTTAGAGCTGCTGGAACATGTTTTCCAGATCAATGGTGAAAATGATGGCATGGAGACTGGAACACGTGGAAGATACAGTAGGGTGGAAGAACAGGTCAAAATGTTTTTCTCTGACAAGAACAGTCACTGGTGCTTAGATTTAATGCATTTTTTAAATAGTGGCCTGGATCCTTTGCAGTGGATGATTGTGACATCAGGGACAAGGCATGTTTTAGAAAGTATCATTACCACACAAACAGGTAATGGCTTCACAGTGATGTTTTTGGTGAACTAGAACACAGCTTTAACAGAAGACGGAGATACAAATTCTATCTTCATTGATGGTATGTTTTCATGGAAAATAAGCCGAAGTTAAAGCAGACATTTTTGGGAAATTAAGCTCTCCAAATGAGTTTTCTGATTTTAATTAAAAAGTTTTGACTCTTTACATTTTAAGACTCGTTGCCATGCATATCAGTGCAAGCTTCTTTCACTTTTCTCAGAGATGTTTTTTAATCTACCCCTTGGAAACTTGCATTCCTTGATTAAATAAATATGCACTGGGAGCATTTAGTATTCGACCATGTCCACTTACACAACAGATGTCAAGCAGTTACCCTTTCTTCTTAATACAAAATCAAATTGCTAAAAGCATTGAAATTCTGGGCTCTGTCCAAGAGCAGAAGATGAATAATTAAAGTAAAAAAGACTTCAGGTTCTCACATTTCTTTTTCATGATCTCACTGGAAGTAACTTTCAATACTGAGAATACCAGAGCTGGACAAAGCCTTGACAGCAATACTTTCAGCACTGAAAATATAAGTTCAGAATCATGAATTACCTCCTACTGATTCTGCTGAACTGCTTCAACTGGGAGCTGGAAATGCAAATCCAGAATCCAAACCGCTATTTTGAGATAGTGTCATTTAAAATGTTTAACTTTCACAGAAGTGATTATATTAATCAAAACTACTTCAAAACTTATTTTATATAAAACAGAGAACATTTAAAGATGCAGTAAAAAACCCCCCCATGTATCCACCACTAATGAGCACAAAGGCAAATAAGCTAGGAGTTTATTACAGCTGCAAGAAGGAAATGCTAAGAAAATCCTGAGAAGTCAGAAAAACCGAGAATCACAAATGGTTCCTCCCTGTTTCTACAAGTCAAACCTCAAGCAGCCTCTTCTCAGCTTCTTAGTTTTCAACTCTATATTGAATCATATGGTCACTTACTATGTGTTCATGTCATTTTGATCTCATCACCACTGGCTGGAAAGGCAGGCTTTCCAGGATTCCACCCTTTTACAGAAGCTTCTTTACCTTCTGTACATGACATGGAAGAAGGAATCAACTGTGGTTTCCAGGTTAATTTTTTCCAGAAAGAGCTTGTTCTACTAACAGCTGAACAGAGACACTGCAGACCTGGAATGCTTCCTTTTAGCATCACAATCCTCCTTCCATTTGGAGTTATCCTTGCTCATGCTGCCCTGGGAGCCCAGTTATCTCACTTCCCCCCCTCCCCTAGAGCCCATCTCCAGTTTTCTTTGCTGATTGAGGTCCTAGACCTCACAAAGCTTCTGCTGCCCGGGGTAGATAACAGGATTGTGAGAACATGTGGTCTTTCCAGCACTTGAAGGCAGGGTAATCCTTAGGGAAGGGTTGGTAAGACTTCCAAGTGTAAAGCACAGAATATATTCAACTCATTCCACTTGCTTGAATTTTTCTTGCCAACTCCCCAAACTGTGTGAAGGTCAAAAGCTCATTTCCTCTTACAGAATCTTTCACTGGCTCTGATCTGCCTCTGTTTTCTTATCTATTCCTCTGCAGTGTTCAGCTGTAATGAGTTGATAAGCATTCAGATAAAGAAATTACAGTGAATGGGTTGTTGTTTTTTCCTTTTTGGACAGGTTCTTTATGCCTTATTCTGGGAAACGTTCCCTGTAACGTTGCCTGTGAGTCGTCACAGAGATGAGCTGTAATCTGTAGTTCTGCTTTCATAAAGCTAATGTTAAAGGGCAAAGGTTGTATGTTGATGCAAACTCTGAGCTTTGTAAGGCAGTGATTCATCTCAGCATTTTAAGGAAGATAACAATTTTCTCACAATCCACCAGAGGGCCCTGGATCTGATTTCACTTTTTTTTTTTTTTTTTTTTTTGGCCGAGAATGACTTTAATTATACAATGGAGCTGTTCATGTAAAACTAGCAGAGCCCTGCTTTCAGTTCAGGTTTGATTTTTTTGTAGAAGTCCAGTTACATTAAGAAAAGAACATGCCACAAGTTATAAAAACAAGTAATCAGACGTATTTACTCATCTACTGACTCCACTGCAAAGGGCAGAGAATAAAAATTGATGATTTTAGGGGTTATTTTTATCAGGGATTAATCCTGCCTGGTTTTGCTTTTTCAGCACTGACATCAGCTAGAGTTTGGGGAATGTAGCCTTGTGTTCATCACAGACATTTAGTTCACAAAATAAAGCCACAGATGACTAGAGCTGGTGAGAATTTGCAGGTTGTTCTCTCCAATTTGAATAATAAGATATACAGAATGCACTACAAAGTGATTTTGAAATGTAAAGCAATAATGTTCCCTTTGAAGGGCTGATATCAAGTGCTAAATGATATATCAATTGGATGCAAAACCAAATCCCAACCCTGCAAATATTATACAAAACCAGATTCTTTGAAGTCAATGGGACTAATTACAAATGTAAAATAGAGCCTGGTTGTATGGCACTCTTGTTAACTGGAGTTTAATTTCACGAATTTAATAAAAAATAGATTAAAGTTCTCAGAACAACTTTAGCTTGGCTTCACACTGACAAAACACAAATCCTGCCTGACTCAGACATCTGTGAGTCTCCAGCATCCAAATCCCTCAGGACTGTGCTTGACTTTGCACTGCAGGGCTTTGCAATTCTCATGTCATAGAGGGGGGATGGGGGCACTGGCTAGGAAAGGGTTGTGTTCAGTATTACAGCCTAACTGTTCACTATTATAGCACCCAACCTTCAGGAAGGTACAGCCAGCTCCAAAGGGCAGCTGGACTCATCCACTATTTACTGTCTATTTTGAGGCAGAGCAGGCATGCTCAGGGTTGACAGGCAATGGCAACAGGCAACAGCCTCTTGCTCAGGTAACTTCTTCTCATATGAAATAAATAAGTGAATAGTTAGAAATGGGGAGTTCTGAGCCTGATTTGGATTTATGGATTGGCCCCAGTGGCTGCTGTAAAGGAGTTCTTGGTTCTCATTTGTATACAAGGTAAGAAAATTAGGTCTGTGCTATAAAAATGGAAGAAATGGCAAGTATGTTGCTCATTAAGGGAATATGAGTCTCAGCTATCAAGGTTACGCTGAGGCAGCTATTGCAATGTTCAGTTTTATCATGTCAAACATATCTGTCCTAAAACCACTGAGATTAGATTTGATCTCTCAGGTTACCTATGGGCACCGTATCTTTAAATGAACCAATGGCATGCACACAGATATCCTCATAGCAATCTTAGAAGCCTTGATTACCCTCAGGTGACAACTGCTTAGAGGTATCTCTGGGCACAAAGCATTGTTTTTATCTAACATGTGTTCCCTATCACTGCAATTTTGTCAATATTTTCATATTACAGCAGTTCTGGGTCCTAGGGATGGTGGATGTGCCGCTCAGTTACACTAAAAGCAGTAATCTCTTGTTGGTTTTAGAAGTGATTGTAGGTTCTATCTCCATAGGCTGTGTCTCTGATACTCTCTGTGCCACGACAAATTAAAAATGAAAACCATTTCTGTTTCCTCCAGCTCACAAGCTGTAATCTTTAGTATCTCTGAGTTTCCGGAGATGTGCTAATGGTACATAATCAACACTCAGAGCCTGATAAAGGCATGTATCAGCATAAATCAGGGCTCAAAAGCCAACCCCTAATGGACTTGCTGAGGAGCTGTGTAAGTGCACAGAGCACTCTGTACACAAATGCCTTCTGATGTAATGCAAGGGAATAAGAATTCATAAAAAAAGACCCTGTTTCTGCATCTCTGGCTGTACCTTTTGGGTGCCAATCTAACTATCTGATGATGGATACAATTCTGGCTAGACCTTTGCCTCACTTTCTTCAGCTTCTCCTGGAAGAAAATTTGTGGATGTTTTTATTGTAGTTATTTTTGGTTTACTTTCACTGTTTTACCAGTATCAAACCATATAAACTTCTGGTCACTGTGTGATCTGTTCAGAGCTCACACAGACTCTCTTGTCTCATACTTTCTTTTCAGCTGGATCATTAACAGTGAAATTAAGTAGCACCAGACCCGTTGGTGCCAGTGTGAATATTTTTCTCAGCGATGCCTGGCCTCTGAAACTGCTCTGCCAGAGCTTAAACAAGCAGCTGGGAATCTCTACAGGACAAATTCTAATGCTTCTTTTTTTAATAACCCTGGGCTGGGCTCCCAGGACAAGCACTGTAAAAACAGAAAAATATTACTGTTTTGAAGATGCTCATGAACAACACTTGCAATAGCATACAGACCTTGCTGCCACATAGAGGATACACTTGCAAATAATATCTTAAGGTAAAATCATGGATTCAGATTCAGATTCCTGGTCCAGCATCCTCCAGGAGAAGGAGTCATTTCAATAGACATATATTCTAGAGGTGACTACAGAGCCTTTCAGACACTTGGATGGCAATCCAGCTACCAAGCACTGCTGAAACTAGGCCACTACTGATGTATCTTGCATATACAGAGCTCCTACCTATTCACCTGTCTACTCTGCTCAGCTCTCCTTCTCTACAGAGAGGTTGAAGCTGGGAGGAAGGGGGAGATGGCCGTGTTCATCAGAGGCCCATTGGGTTCCTCCTGTCTGACACCTGCTAAATACCCTCCCCATGGCTGTGCCGGATCACGTGTGCAATAGTTTTGCTGTTTAAGCTCCTGTCACCAGATTTCCTTGTAAAACTCTCTTTTCAGAGAAACAGAGGTAATCCTCACTGCTCCTAGAGCGGCTGTTGATGTGGAGGGGGATGAAGGACAGAGCAGTCAGTCAGGCTTACCCAGGAAAAGCACCACCTTTAATCACATTTCATTACAACTGGAGGGCTAGAGATGCTGAAAGCTCTCTCATGATGTGGGAATTAAAGAGCCAGGCAGGGACTTTGTACACTGCCAGGGGAACCTCAGAGCAATGAACTGTCTGCTAAAAACCGAGGGTGTGAGCTTGGAAAGTGAAGGGGGGTTAAATTACACAATATGCAGTAAAAATGCTCCTATTTAGAGTGCGGCATTTTTGAAATTGCACTTACTAAAGGCCCCACTTGAACCAGTCTCCCCATTTTACAGCATGTGGTAAGAGGTGGGACTCTCCAGGAGATCATTTTCCAGGGCTGCAGTTTTGGACAGAGTACCTGTCTCATCTCTGCAGCCATTCATTATGAAGGAGAGCACACTCCACACTGTCTGGGAAGGCTGTGATTACACCTGTACTAAAACTTCTGTCTTTCCTGGACTTTTCTGCCACTTTCCTGGCACTGGGATGCTTGTGCTTTCAGGAACAAAGTGGGGTCTAAGACCCACTGGGTGGTGCAGCAATTTATTCCAGGTTACAAATCTGTGCCGGGATAGGAGCCTGTGTGGTGGGTCCCAGGAGTGCTGTGGGGGAGGTGGAGAGATGGATGATGCCTTGAAGCTCAGCAGGAGGTTGGGGTATGTGTTTCCAAACAGGACTGAAGGCCTTGGCAGTTGTAGCAGTGGGAGGAGTAGAGGACAAGGACCTTGGAGAGGCTGCCCTGCCCTGTTTCATTGCCAGAGCTTGTGAGGATGGAGAGGGAGAAGGTGTGAAAACATAAGGTCCAAGGGACTCTCTCAGAAGGACCACTATGCAAGGGCTTCTTGGTGGATGGCCTTTGCTGTGGGGAAAGGTCACCTTTTGTCTCATGTAATTTGCCTCTCTGTAGTGACAGCTTTGAGTAGTTTGGCTTTCCCAGGAGGAGTCATTACTCTCATCAGGTTTCCAACCTTTCTTTTGGGAGACCCAATATCACTCTGTGCCTTATAGGGCAAGCATGTGCCTGATTTACCCCACAGCATGGCTCCTGGGGTTCCTACCTGTGCCAAAATGGGGTCTGATCACATGCTCTGGAAGGGAAGTCACACACACCGGCCAGCCCAGTGCTGTCATACTCTCCCAGAGGTTTGCCTGTTTGAGGGAGAGGATGTGAGACACAGGGAAAGCAGGTGGTCTGCAGTACACGTGGTGAATTGAAAACCAGGCTTAGCTGCTACAGTGCTGAAGTCTTTTCTGTGGGGTAGTGGAGGTTGTTTTACTTATCTTCATTTTACTATTTATGTCAGAAACCTCTTTTTTTTTTTTCTCCTTTGCTCTTTCCTATTGCAATTCATTTATTCTAAAACCTCAAGAATAAATCCTCAAGGAAGAGGAGATGATTTTTTCTATTGCTGAATTGTTGATATACCCTGTCAGGTTCTATGCACTTTGCTGGTAATGTTACATCTGAGACCACAAATCCCCTCGAGGTTCAAAGTCACTCTGACCCAGCAGCATGCAGCAGCCCAAAACACAAAGGGCTATAATGGAAAGGGAAGCAATTTGTGTGTCTATGTTTTCAGACTTCATACACTCAGAGGCTTATAATGTCCAAGGGGTAGATCAAGATAATTAAATACCAATGAGCAGAGATAGATGAGCCCTGCACAAGTCAGTTTGCTGCATAATACAATACAAACTACCAGGAGCTTTTGTAAATGCATTGAAAATGTGTAATGAAAATAGAAAGAATTCAGCTTTTTCCTTATGCTGAGTATTACTTAAACTCACACCTGTCTTAAGTAGGTATTTGATTAAATCTTCATCCAGCCTGATCTTCCTGTGATAATCTTTAAAACCCCTGTAAAGTAACTTCATACATGACAGCCCAGGTTATGCCAAGTTTAGAGGTTTCTGTACAGCAAAATCTATTAATCAAGCTTTTTGAGTATTTTTCCTGTTCCTGTTTCCCCCCTCATCCTGGCAAACCAAAGCTTTGCTATCAGAAATCTATGTACCATGCCTGTGATGGTCAGTAGGAGGTCAGGATTTGTATCCAAGGCTTGAAATCAGACCTCTAGTTTCCCACCTGATATTATGTGGAGGAGAACAGAGATGATCGTATTGCGTGAGACTGTTCCAGGTCACCTGAGGACTGTACAGGAACTGGTAAAATAGTCTTGGGTTGAGATACAATGTAGATCCCTAAAGCAAAAAGCTTTCTTTTCTTTATTTATTTACTTACAATCATAGAATCATTAAGGTTGGAAAAGTCCTCCAAAGTTTTTAAGTCCAATCTTTGGCTGATCAAGGTCAACCAGACCACAGCACTAAGGGCCACGTCCAGTCTTTCCTTAAACCTCCAGGAGTGCTGACTCCACCCCTTCCTGGGCAGCCCATTCCAATGCTTGACAGCCCTTTCTGTGAAGAAATTCTTCCTGATGTCCAACCTGAACCTACCCTGACACAGCTTGAGGCCGTTTCCTCTTGTCCTGTCCCTTGTTCCCTGGGAGCAGAGCTCAACCCCCACCTGGCTCCATCCTCCTGTCAGGGAACTGTAAAGTGAGAAGGTCCACCCAAGCCTTCTTTTTTTCCAGGCTGGACACCACCAGCTCCCTCAACTGCTCCTCATGTGACTCACTCTCCAGACCTTTCTCCAGCTCCATTGCTCTTCTCTGGACAAACTCCAGCACCTCCATGTCTCTCCTGTTATGAGGGGCCCAAAACTGAACCCAGGATTTGAGGTGCAGCCTCACCACTGCCAAGTACAGAGGGACAATCACCTCCCTGGTCCTGCTGGCCACACTATTTTTGATAAAGGGCAGGATGCCACTGGCCTTCTTGGCCACATAGGCACACACTGCTGGCTCCTGCTTGTCCCCATTTCTATTCAATAAGCAGAGCATACAGTCCACACTCTTTCTTCTCTTACTGTAGTAACACTGTCTGCATTAGTGCCAGCAGCCCTCAGACCATGATAACCTTTTTGGTCTGCAGAAATGAATCATTCCTAGCTGGTGTGCACACATTCTGATGATGCTGCATTATCAGAAGACCTTTGTGATCGCATATTGCTCACACAAGCAAAGCTGTCAGGGGCTCAGTGCTCTTACAGGCCTTCTCCTGAGCACTTCAGTCCATTGCCCACTCGCACAAATAGTATCACAGGGAGCTCCAGAGAGGGATGGACACAAAAGAAAACTAGAAAATCTGACCAAGGATGTGTATTCAGATCTATGGGGAGACATATTTTTGAAAAAATATTGTATTGTGTATTATTAACATAATAGGAACTTCGAAGTCATCAGAATCTTGCCAGAATCGTCATCAGATGCATGACATGGTACATGTCAAAGGAGGAACCATGAATTAGGAAAATTAATCTCTTTTGCTCATGAGGTGAGCCCTAGGTATGGGATTTGGCAATACAAACATGATGAGTGAAACCATTGCTACTGATTTGCAGCAAATATGTCCTACCTTGAAATAAAGAAAATCCAATGAACCTGGGCATATTCTTCATTTTGAGGGTGGTGAGGCCCTGGCACACATTGCCCAGAGAAGCTGGGGCTGCCCCACCCCTGGAAGTGTTCAAGGCCAGGTTGGACAGGGCTTGGAGCAACCTGGTCTAGTGGAAGATGTCCGTGCTCATGGCAGGGGGGTTGGAACTAGGTGGTCTTTTTGGTCCCTTCCAACCCAAACCATTCTATGTTGAGTTTTTCAGTGTTAGTTTTACTGTTGGACTCAATGATCCTAAGGGTCTTTTCCAATCTAAATGATTCTGTGATACTGTATAAGGTAGGCTGTGCACACTGGAGGGGAATATTTTCACCATTGGTTCCCAAATATGCCAAATAATGTGCTTTATGTTTGAGTTACAGGACAGTCATAATTCACAATCAGGGCTTCAGTGGAGCTGCATTGGTTAGGTAGTTTTTTCCATAGAGGTACCCTAGATCAAAAAACCTTAAAACTGTTATCAAAGATATGTTTTTTAGATATCTCTGGTGTTTTTGGAATATGGATTACCTGGAATTAACTCATAAGTAAAGATGAATTTGATAGACCGTGCTGTGTGACACTTGCCTCTGTAATTATTTTAACAAAGCAGTAGGTAAATAGAAAATTTTCTGGTAATCAGAGAATCATTTAGATTGGAAAAGGCCTTTAAGATCAATTAGTCCAACTGCTAATGAAACAGTGCCAAGCCCATCACTAAACCATGTTCCTAAGTGCCACATCTACACGTCTTTTACATCTCTCTGGGGATGGTGACTCAATCACTTCCCTCAGCAGCCTGTTCCAATGCCTGGCCACTCATTCCATGAAGAATTTTTTCCTAATATCCAATCTGAACCTTCCCTCGTGCAACTGGAGACCATTTCCTCTTGTCTTCTCACTGTTACCTGGGAGAAGAGACCGATCCCAAGCTGGCTCCACCCTCCTTTCAGGGAGTTGTAGAGTGGGAGAAGGTGCCCCCTGAGTGTCCTTTATTCAGGCTGAGCCCCTGCAGCTTCCTCAGCTGCTCCTCACAAGCCTTGTGCTCTAGACCCTTCACTTTCTGTTGCCATCTTCACCCTGTAGATATCCATTTTCAGCCGAGATTTTTGGTCTAGCCCTGATGGTCTTGCATGCTGTGTTAAAGCACATGTTGCTCTGAAAGTAAAATTACCTATATAATAATGCTGATTTTGAAAGAGGGCACAAAGCATAGAAAAGTTGGTTTGATATTGTTGTTTTTCAGTAATTAATCACACTAGGAAGCTTAAAACAAGAAGGAAGTTATTGGTTGTTAGACCCATACTATCTGTTGAGATGTGCCTCAAGTACTAACTCACCAATCCATACTTCTGAACATACTTCTGATATACTCCTGAAGGGATTTGTCATGACAATATAGAAAAAGTCATGTGATTTCCCCTTTTAAAGCCAGATCTTGCTGGTTGTAGCCTACAGATCCTCCACAGTAGAATCGTACCATGCAACACAGGCAGAATAATGTCCTAGTCTCTAAAATCACCCTTGTTGCTTAGAGCTTGAGACAGCAAGGTTCATCTGAATTCACAGCATTCACTCCACTTCTAATGTGGTTTGACTAACCTGGAGCATGTTGCTCCACTTGCACCTTTGGCTGCAGACCTCCAGAAGGACATTCCCATCCCTGGTCCCCTCCCGGGGTTGAGGAACCCACAGTTGAAGGGCCCTGGTGAGCTGGGACTGAACAGCATGGACTAAAAGGCTGAGAGAATGGGGATTGTTCATCCTGGAGAGGAGAAGGCTTTGGGGTGATCTAATTGTGGCCTTCCAGCACCTGAAGGGAACCCACAGGAAAGATGGACTTTTTACAAGGTCATGGAGTGATAGAACAAGGGGGGGGGGATGTTCTTAAACTGAGAGTAGTTTTATATCGGATATTAGGATGAAATTCTTTACTGTGAGGGTAGTAAGGCACTGGCACAGGTTGTCCAGAGAAGTCATGGATGCCCCATCCCTGGAAGTGTTCAAGGCCAGGCTGGATAGGGCTTTGAGCAACCTGGTCTAGCAGAAGGTGTCCCTTCCCATGGCAAGGGGGTTGGAACTAGATGGTCTTTTATGTCCCTTCCAATCCAAATCATTCTATGATCCTCTAATTCTATGACTCAGGCAGCAGCAGGACAGCTCCCAAAAATAGATTCTGGACTGGAGTGAGGACAAGGATGACAATTCCCTGTGAAGATAACACAAATGCAAATGCTCAGGGCTTCTTAGGCTTTTCACCTTGCATTGTGGGCTTACCCTGGATTTCCTCCCCTCTTGCCTGGAAGAAGTGGAAACACATTAAGTTTTCAAACCCAGGCACAAGCTTGCTGGAGCTGTAGAGGGTCTGATGCCTGCCTATGAACACTGTGACATAAAGATCACAGCTGGAGTTCTGCTGCTGCAACGAGCAGCTGGGAATGAAGTCTGGCTGGGGCTATTACAGTCCACTTTGTAGGTTAACCTGTCACATGGCATGAGAGAGGTCCTTCTACAAGGCAGAGTTAGTTTCTTTGACCTGTCAGTGCCAGAGCTCTGTGCAACGCAGGAATGATCCCATATCATTTACCTGAGTCCGTTTTCCCATGTGTAAAAGGATAGCAAGAAAACTTGTTTCTAGTTCACCTCAGAAGTGGCACAGATTCTGCCCTGTGCTTTCACCTTTCCTGTTTCTCATGCTGCTGCTGCTGATTTCACTAACAGCCAGGATCCCTGACATTTCCCATCGCCTTGGTGAGCACGCATTTCCTCCGTGAGAGAGTAAGCAAATACAATGGCACAACAGAAAGAAAAAGACAAGAGAAAAAAAAAAGGCACACAGGTACCTGCTGTGAGTTTATTTTGACAAGTGTCATTTATATGCAATAAGCTGTGATCATGTCTCCGGCTGCAAACAGAGAGGAGCCAACAGGGTAAACAAACCCAGGAGCAGAGCGCGGCTTCTCTCGCTGGGTCAGGGGCTGGCCGAGACGGGCAGGAATGGGGTGACTGTAGGGTGCTATTCGCTGAGGGCTGTGTGCCCTCTCCGCCGAGCCCGGTGGTGCAGGAGGAGCCGGCGGCTCTCCCGGCGGGCGCGTTGCCGTGCCCGGCTGCGGCGCCTGCGGGATGCTCTGGAGCGGAGGGATGCGGAGGAGGGGGATGCGCGCCGAGAGGGGGGGCGACAGGAGAGGAGAGGGAGGCGTGTGCCCGCCTGGAAGGGGGACATTTCTTCCCTTATCCACACAAGCCGATGCCTACCCTGCCGAAGCAGTTAAACGGGGGAGAGCAGCAGCCCGGCTGGCAGATTCCTGCCCTGTGATATGCCAGCCACAGGGTGACGCAAGGGCTGGAAGGCTCCAACTAACAAGCCATTTTCACCTGCGTAATAAGCGCTAGTGGAGATACAGCAACAGCAACAGCAGCAGCAGCAGCGGCGGCGGCTCCCGGTCCCCGCAGCCGGCCACACTCCAGCGCGGCCGCAGCACCGTCGAGCCCGGCGGCCACCGCAGCTCCTTCGGTGGCTCCCGCTGCATCCCGAGAGCCGGAGATCAGCGGCCGCCTTGCAGGCAGCATGTCAGCCCCGCCGGACCCCCAGGACCTGCTGCTGGCGGGCACTGGCGGGCACTGGGCTGCGGACGGGGCGGACCAGTATGCAACTGGGGCTCCGCTGCGGGATGGCGACGGGGCTCAGCAGCGGGAACAGCTGGTTTTTGGCTCCGCCAGGGAACACCCGCCCGTTACCATGGCGACTGCATCCCCAGGTAAAAGGCGAGGGGTACCCAGAGATGCTCAACAAAGGGGCCCTGGCAACAGCATCTCTTGGTTGTCTCGTTTCTATCCCTTCCTATGTTCTTCTCCCAGCCTGGCTGCTTGGAAACATTACTGAGGAGTTAGTGAGAGCATGCAGGAAAACAGAAAATAACGAGGAATTGTGGCCTTTGCAAATAGTTATTTTTTGCTGATGTGGGGGAGGGGGGATGCGGGAGCCAGCCAAGTTCCCTAAAGCTCTTTGCAGTTTGTTAGGCATGGGACACCCAGATTTCAGTCAGATGTTGGAGGCCATTTGATTTCACTTGACTTGACGTGGCTCTGTCCTCGTTTGTCGTACACCTGTTCGCACCTGGAGTGACAGATCTCAGCAGAGTTACTTCAGCCATTCCCCATGCACCTGGAATTCCTGCGTGGCCTCTTATGTTATTTCAGCATGCAGCTTTTAATGGAGTGCCTATTCTGAAGTGTTTGCACATTTTCTGCATGCTTTTGAGACTTGTTCATTTGATCGTGGACTTTTTGGTTGCTGTGTTTTCCTCCTTTTGGCTTTTGAGGTGTGTTTGGCTTCAGTTGCATTTAGTTGAGGGTCTGCAGGTTCACTGATTTTCAGTTTACTTTTGGGAAGTGTTCGATTTCCCTTGGTTTAGGGTTCCCTTCTTTAGTAGTTGTATTGGTAGCAGGTATACCTCTGTTAATGAACCCAAGAAGGCTTCAGCTTCCTGTAGCTCCTGGTAGAAATGCTTGGGGGAAAATGACTCTCTTTCCTTCTTGTTGCCACTTTCTTACTTTCTTTTCCATTGCTGCCTGTCAGAGAACCCAAATAGCCAAATAACCCAGCCCTGAGGGAGCTGATGCATCCCATCTAGATTCCTCTTCACTGGGAAGTAGATGTTTCCATTATACAGCCTGAAGCATTAAACTTGTCTTGAGTAAGTTGAGGGTCAGGGCTTGGGATGGGAATCGATCTCTGTTATGCAATAGCTGCAGGAGCATTAGGAACTGCGTTTTTGGGCTGAGTCCCTTCTAATCCCCTCAGTCAATCAGCACAAAGAGTAGCTGGCCAGAAACAGCACAGCCTGAGTGTCTACATGTGCCATTCTGCTGATGCCCACATGTGTGGCTTTCCAGGGTCTGTGTGTGCATCGGTGCATGTGTGTGCCCTCAACATGGATGTTTCCCTGGTGCTTTTCTGTCTGCTTGATGTGACTGAGTCGAGTAGTAAAATGGGATCTAATGCCCATCAGCTGATGTGGGAAATGTTTTGCTGTTTTGTAGCTTTGGGCAGGCAGCTAATCTGCTGATGTGCTGCTCATTCGCTGAGCTGAGTGTTAGGTTGTGAAACGTGACTTTCTACTGGAGAGAGAGGCAGATGGCTGGCAATGTGAGGCTGTTTGAGAGTGTGCAAAGAGGGGCAGGACTGGGGGCTCCAGGTAGGGTTGCCTCAACAATATAATGACACAAAGAAGGGGGGAAAAGAATCTTGTGAGATTTTTTTGTTCACCGACGGATGAAAATATGGCCATGCTGAATCTTAGCATACAGAACAAAGAGGGGTGGTCTCTTAAATTGTGTAGATCCCCATCAAATGGAATCACTGTGATACTGCTTACATTTAATGAAGGCTTCTTCAGGCTTAACCTGATCTGTAGACCAACACTTATAAAATGCAGATAGGACAGGCAGAAAGAAAGAGAAGAAAAAGAAAAAAGAAAAAGAAAGAAAGAAAGAAAGAAGAAAGAAAAGAGAAAGAGAAGCAAAGAAAATTTCCAGCTTTTGCAATCCTCTGCAAAGGGGGTTTAGATGTGTTTGCATGTGTCAAACTGTGTCAAGGTGGAGGTAAAGTGAGCAATACAGACCTTTATTGGTGTTTGCTGGCCGTGGGTTGTCAGACTGTCAAATTAGCGATATCATAAGAGTAGTAATGTGCTTTAAACATTTCCCATTTTGTTCTCCCTGGTCAATAAAGGACTGTTGTGTGGCTGTGTGCATGTCTAGCCAACCATGGCAGACAGAGCAGCATCCCCACCAGTGCAGTCCTGCGCACGCAGTCTCTGTCTCTGTGGCTGCAGCATCTGTATTTCTGTTCCACACCACCCAGAGACCCACAGCTCCTGCTCCCTTCACCCAGGGAAGTAAATAATTTCTCTGTTCTCTCTGTGTGACTAAGTATTCATAAGTTTCTGGATAAGAAGATTGTAATATTGCTGAACATCTAAAACTGTCAAGTTTTTCAGAAAACTCTCTAATTCTCCTGCTTGGAAAGGGATTCCTGCCTGTTTCTAAGCTGTAGGAATGGACCCAGCAGGAGATACCCAACTCCAGCTTTTTATGACACTGACACAGGCTGCCATAAACTCGAGCACTCCTTGTACAATGGGCCATCTGGGGACACTTGAGACAATGAGCAATCCATCCAAACAAGAGTGAGCTGGACAGAATGTTTTTCAGGTAGCTTCCCAGCACATCCCATATCTTCCTCCACACCTATCAGACCAGTCTTATTTTGTGAAAAATATGGTTATGCTTTCTGAGGCAAGAGCAGGGTTTGGAGTCTGAGAGGTTCTCCCAGCATGAAAATAACTGAAAGTAAATGGTGGGAATTTATCACAGGTTGTACAGAAATTTTCTTATACAACCCAAAAATTTGCAAACTTTCCCTGATCTTGGCTTTTGTTTTAAGCTTGAAAACCAGCCAGGGATTGTTGAAAGGTTCAGGAATATTTTCAAGCTGGCTGTGGGCCCAGCTTTAAGCCAAGCTGGCTTTGTGTCAAAACCTTGTGAGTGGTTTCTGAATGATGAAAAGCAATGGATTTCACTCCCCATTCTCTGGATCAACCAAAATCGGCAATGATTGAGACTGAAGGAAAAAATTCCCACAAAGAGTGGAAAGCTCAGAGGTTTCTCAAGCAAAGTCAGGGCAATGAGAAGTTGCAGACCCCACACTGGCTTCTCCTCCTGCAGAGATCCAATGAAGATAATTCCAGTAGCTTCCAGGCAGGGACAAAGCTGTTTCTCTTGCCCTTATACTTGGCCCCTGGATTTTACTGAAAATGTTTCTCTCCCTCGAATGTGGAGTTTTTCTCCTTCCCAAAAATTAATTTGGTTCAGGATTGAGAGGAGATTGCAGGCAGCTCTTGCAAGGACTGGTGAGTGAAGTGGTCCTGAAAGGCTGGTGAGCAGTTGCATGTTGGTGAAGAGAGCCCCATGCCACCCAACACACCATCTGGTCATAGATTCTGTTATTTCATTTTTATACATCAACAGTGATTAAAATCCCTTGACAAGAATTATTTTCAAAAATATTACACAGGCTACCAGGAATTCCCCAGGATAAATACATATGGTTTCCTCCAGAGAAGTGGCAAAATGTAAGAACAGACTGTACCTCCATGGTGCAAGGTGTGCTTACAGGAAAAAAGAGTGGGAATAGGGCAGAAAGTCATAAAAATGATGATTCCTGTGGAAGGATCTCTGAAGCTGTGGGCAGCGTTGTGCATTGGTGGGGTTCTGTGAAGTGATTTAGGCAGTGGTGTTATGCCCCTACATTCAGGTAGGTGAGACTGAGATTGCTGCCAGTGAACCCTGCCTGTTGATACTCACTCCAGGATGCTCTTTGCCATCAGACAGGCCATAGCAGTCAGGACATCCCTGACAATCCTGGCTCGTTTCCAGCTGCCTCCAAAGACAGCTCACATGTGGAGTCCAGCTGCCCAAAGGAGAGGTGGCCAGTGTCACAGGGGATGGCATTAATAACTGGGACACTTCTACAGGGACACAATGGAATGGCAAATATGGCCTATGGGAACCCTTCTGGAATAGCAGCCACATCCCCTGGGGTGCCTCAGTGGCACAAAAGTCCTGTGCTTATGGGACTGAACAGCACTCATGTGGTATGTGCCAGTGAGGAGAGGCAGAAAGGAGGGACTAGAAGCTGCTTGGATGAGGCAGATGAGTTGAGGAACAGCCCCTGCCTGCCGAGGAGCAGTGAGAACCAGATCCCCGGAGTGTTTCATTCCCTGATGGACGTAAATACAGCACCCAAGACCATGTGCAAACTTGGCTCTTGCTGATCATGTCAAGGACAGACTCTCTAGGCTCAGTGCCTTTAGTAAAGACATTTAAAAAGCATCTCTCTAATTCACATTATTTGTAGAAGTTGAGTTTGAAGGCATGTGCTGTGTAGCTTCATGCTGTCACCACGAGCTAACCCACCAACCCTCTGCCCACACAGGATTGCACTGAGGTGCTCCTGGCAAAAGACTGTGTTTGCACTGATAAAACAATCACCTGTAAATATCAGTTTATCGTTTCTCTCCTGTTACTGGAGAGGGCGAGTTACTGACACCTTTACACCGCAGCATAAAAGAAGTTTTTGATGGTTTTGAGGCAGATGAGAGTTCAATGGTTCATCTGGGTGGAGAGAAGGGAGTATGAACATGCATATCTGCACTACTTGGGTTTGGCACTGACACTTTTTGGGATGTCAGATCATGAACAAACAGCAGGTTCCCCAAGGCCACTGGCTCTTTGTGGCCTTCCCACCCCTTTCCCTTTCTCTTTCCAGGTACTGTGCTTTGTCAAGAGCTCCACTCCCTGAGCATCCATGGCAATGTACTGCTCAAGGCCACGTGCACTGTAAAGGCCACAGTCCAAACCCTGATTTTTCCATGCTGCTGTAGAAAGTCTAGATCTGGTGGATTCACTGGCATGTCACAGGGGAGCCTCAGCAGATGTTTGGAAATATATCCTCAGCTGCTAGGCAATCTTGCTCAGATTTAGCCAACTGAGGCCAGATTCAGTCTCACTTTGGAAGAGTATCTCTTCAAGCCAATTCTATTATTGACATTTTACTCCTTTCTGATTTAGGGAATTGAATTTATTTTTTCTCTGCTCCCTGGATTAGTCACTCAGAACTTCTGATCTACTGGTTTTGAGTGAAGGTGACAGAGATTGTTTGATGGAGGCTCTTTGCATTCCCCAGGGCTTTGTAAGTGCAAGCAGATTTTGCAGAGAGAGAGAGACAGGAACACAGTGGATTTTTCTTGGATCTTTCTGTTTTTGTAATCCTCATGAAGCTTGACAAGATGGCCAAAGCCCACAGTCAGCCATCAAAAAAAAAATTCCTATTGAAATATCATCCTCTATTCCATAAAAAAAAATTCCTATTGAAATACCATCCTCCATTCCCACTTGAGTAAAGTAGGAGCAACAGCTCCTGTTGGGCTCCTCCAGCATCTGAGGGTGCACTCAGAGGTGCATAAAAACTCCTGGTTTTAAATCTGTGCAGCAATGTAGTCCTCAACTCCATACAGATCAAAATGCAGCTGGTTTTGCCCTGTTCCCAACAGGAATGCAGGTAGCTCCATCCCTACTTTGGCTTTCACACTGATGAGTTCTCTTCAGCCTTCAGGGCTGCAAATAGGTTGAGGATGATGATGAGGCAGATGAAAGAGCAAAGTAGTACCAGAGAGGGTGACTCACCTGCCTTATTTTAATCTTCATCACTCAGTAATGAAATGTTTTATTTATAGGCAAGAAACTGAGGAGGACAGGTTGGGGAGGAGGAGGAGAACAGCTTGGAGGGGAGAGGTTTTGGATGTCCCAGTTGCGGCAAGCATTGGGTTTGGCATGTTGCAGTATTTTCTGGGCTGTGAATCTCCCCTGGGCTCAGTGGTTCATTATATCTCACTGGTCTAAGGGTCCTGGGAGGCACATCTGCCTCCTTTTTTCTGCTGCTCTGGAAATGCCATTCAATGACATGTTTTATGCCTTATTTTTCCCCCCAAAGCTGCAGTGTGCAGTACATGTACACTCAGCACGTGCTCTCTATCTGTCTGCAGATGGTGATCCCAGCAAATGTGTGTTGCCTCTGTCTCAGCCCTCCTGGAAAAGTTTGGGCAGATCCCACAGGTCTGTTTATCTTGTCCTCAGAGACTGTCCCACAAAACAATGCCAGCCCAGTTGTGTGGCCTGGATTGGCCCGTGATGCTCAGGACTAGTGTTAGGCTCTGCTTTAAGCCCTGAGACCTGATTTGGCCCCAAGACCTAATTATTTTGTTTACCTGTGTTTTAGCTCAAAATTCCTGAAATATTCAAGGAGTTGTGCCACAGATCCAAATCATCAACAGGGAATGGAGACTTTTAAATGGGTGACTTCTTAGGAATTTGCCTCACTTTCCCTCCTGAGTAGTCAGTACCTCTAAAATGGGCCAAGTACATACTAAGCTTTTTCATTTTTAATACAGCAGTTATGTCCTTGTGTCTGTTTTTCATGTTCTATTCTTACTACCGGATCAAGACTGCTTAAAAAATTCTGAGTGTTCTTGTTGTTGGGCTGTTGTTGTCATTTGCAAAAGAAAAGGCAGCCCTCACACAGCAAGCCACGTTTCAAGTAAGGAAGCATTATTTGTTATTAGTTTTCTAATTTAGGAAAAGTAAATGTGTGTGCTTCTGTAGACCTGGCATGATTCAGCACTCAGGAACACACCCTACATTTAGTGTTCTTGTTCTTTTAAGACACTTCTGATTTAGGATCAACCTATTCCTCCAAGAATCCTCCTATCTCCAACAAACAGTGAGAGTAAATTCTTGGCACTCACTTGCAAAACAAGATTCGAAATAGAGGGGACCTTAATCACCTTTTTCAGTCCTCTTTGTTTCAATCAAGTATTTAAGATCCTAATTATATGGAACATAAGCACATTCTTAACTGCTATTAAAAATTAGGATGCTCTTAAGCATATGCATAAAGGTGAGCATGTGTTTTGCTGAATTTAGGGGTAAATGAATTAGAAGATATAGCACAGATAAATTGGCTTTATTACCCATTAGACTAAACTGCTTCAGGTCACTTGTCAGTAAAATGAAGGCACCAGCACTTACCTACCTCATTACAGCACTGTAAAAAATAACATTTAAATACATTGAAAACTTAGAGTGAAAGTCTTTATAATGTTGCTGTTGTTTATTTTGATCCATCGTATGTGTCCCGATGAGAATAAAAACTGTTGGAAATGACTACAGCCTTCATAAGCCTGTCTCTTTCAAATATTGAGGTGCTATCTCAATATTTGTCTTTATACTTTAATATTCCTTAAGAGTGGGCTTTTCCATCTTTATTTAAATAACAGCTGATATAAGAGGTATTTGAATCTTTCTTTCGCTGCTGTAATGAGTCGCCTGCCCTTGATACAGCCTGCAACAGTCATGAGATCTTGTGTTGGAAAAGGTGGATGGTTCTTCAGAGATTATTTCAACACAAGTGGCACTACCAGCTGCAGCATTCCCAGCATGTCCTTTGAACAGGATGACTCCCATCCTGGATGCAGTGCTGCAGTGGGGTGTTTGCCTGGGTACAGGTGAGGATGGAGCAGGGGAGGATGCTGATCAAAGGATGGTTTCTGCACCGGGGTGACTCTGCAGACCCTCAGAGTTATGTCATCTTGAGGCTTTACTGTGCCATTCAGGACGTGAATTATGGCTTACTGTTTCAGCAGTGCTGAATTTATTAACTGCAGCTGATTTATTGTTTGTAAAAAGACGTAGAAGGGCTTGTTAACTGCAGCCAGTAAAAAGCAAATGTATGGGTCAGCCTTGTCAGGCTGGAAATCTTCCTGCTGCCAGCCCCTGGGGATCTTGTGCTTGTCTCTGAGGTTTTTTTCTGTGCAAATATCACTCCATGTCTCGGGTGCACATGTGGGTGCCCCTGGGTGAGCCCCGTGGCTGAGGAGGAGGAAACACAACACAGCACCAGGGCACTGTGTCTGGCCACTGCTTTGTATCCCAAACACAGCCCGGGGTGCTGTCCCTCACCCCGTGGAAGCACATTCCAAAGCCACAAATGCAGAAGTTACAGATCTGAATGACATCCCCAGCTTTGCCTGCACTGCGCTAGTCACTGGCTGCACGACCAAACAGCCTGAAAATCCTCACCCCTTAAAATCCTCACCCCAGGCAGTCTCTGCAGCACAGCTGTCTGGAGAAGAGCTGCAGACAGCCTGAGCCATCAGAGTTTGTGCTGATGTTCTTCAGCTGAGCCTGATCCCCTCCACACTGCTCCCAAGAGCACTCAGGGGCATCTGTAAAAGCACTGCTGGACAGACAGGCTGCATTTATGGGTTGTGATCAGCAAGGGAGTTCTCTGCCATTTACAGGCCTAATCCCATCCTCTAAGTAGGAGGTAGCAAGGCTGGTGCAGGGAGGATGCCCATGCACACCACAAACAGCATTTTGTATGTCAGGGGGGTGGGGAGCCCCTCACCCCACGTAGGTCCTGATGCACACATAACCAGCAGATCAGCTTTGCTTGGAAATTATTTATCCTTGGCAGGGCAGAGGGCTGGATCCAGAGCACAGCCTAAAAGTTGCTCTAAATCTGCCACCACTGTGCAAGTGTTCACCCATATTCAGGTCAGCTGCATCCTTCTCCCTGCGTGAAGAACATGCACCAATGCCACGTCCAGAGTGGGAGGTGAAAACCTGCAACCAGCAGACCTGGGGAGCAGTGTCTCATCTCTCCTCTCATCTCCTGAGCAGCATTCCATGTGCTTTGTTGGAAGGGGGCAATGAGGTTTCACAGGCACCATCTCTCCGCTGACTACTGGAGCATGGAGAGGTCTGAATTCCAATCAGTCTTAATTAGGCCTTTCCCTTGTTGTCCTTAATGTGGAGGCTAAATAGATGCATTTGCTGCTCGTGTGCGTAGGAAACGTTTTGCATCGCAGGATATTTTCATTCCTGTTGACTTCAGCAGTGAAGCACGATGCAACACGCTGGAAATTAAATGTGCACTTCAGCTGAACTGGAAGCTGAACTGCTCCATGCAGGTGTAGCTGTGTGATAGGAGCAGCAATCATTTGTTATTTGCCGACTGTAGTAAAAAGGGAAATGTCTCCTGCTGCCCCTGAGAAAAGTTATAAAAATGTGTATCTCAATTTTTTAATCTTCTGGCTAGCGCTCATCTTTCTCTTAGGATGTACCATGTTTGCCATTTTGATGGGTTGGGTTTTTTTCCCTTTTTATTACAAAAGTTTATAGCTTTGGTAAACATCATTGACCAAATGCTCTAAACTGCAGTACTGCTGTGCACTAAACTTTAATTGAGGCAGTTGCCTTTGATGTAGGGCTGACCTAAAGCTGAGGCTGACTCCTCTCTTTTGCAGCTTTTGCAGTTCTTTATAAAGAGACATAATGCAGTATTTACATAGTTGCTGATTTCTCTACTGCTCTAGCAAATGATCACTGGGATTGAATGTAGAGTTGATTTCTCAGAACTTCCTGGTTATCCTGAAAGTCTGTGTTTATAATCTGTGATTCTCAGACTGTAATTAGTTTGCAGGAAAGGTGTTGGGCCCAAAGGTGAAGCTCCAAGATGATGTGTGAGAGTGAGAAGTCCCAGAGGAGTCATCTCCTCTGAACACATTGTTTATGAAAAAAAAAAAGAGGGGGTTGGATTCTCTGGGCAGTAACTCTGCTTATGAATTTAATTAAATCCTTGGAGCAAAATGGCTGTAAGTGACATCTTTGTTTCTGGCAAGATAGGATTTGTGGAGATCCTTAGTAGTTACTATCTAATTCTCTATGTAAAAAGTTTCATGTGTGTTTAATGTGTGTATATTTCACACAGAACTGAAAACAGTTAATTGATCACATGGACAGACGTGGAGTCACTGAGTAAAACCTGGTTTATTTTTTCATAGGAACTCTGCTTTTGAAAATGCATACTTACCTCTGCTGCTGCCAGGAGAAAGGACCGAATTTTCTGAAATTTACATTTTTTTTAGAAACTTGTCATCAGACAAAAAAAAATCTTTCTGCAATAGATACACAGATTAAAATAATATTAATAAAAATATATTTTCAAATTATTCTGAAATCAACTCATATGTTTCACCTCATTTGGCTGGCACCAGTGTTTAGAAATGTATCTTGCCTACATTTGCTTTTATAGCAGGACATTTATTCCAAATACACATAAATTCCATTTTAAAAGCACTAATTCTGGCCTGCGAGGTCCCTTATTCTATTTTAGAATTGCCATGTCATGTACATTTTTTTGCTTGTTGTTTTTTTTTTTCCTATCCTAAAAAATACTGCTGGAGATTAGGGTGGATTATCTGAGCAGTTATCATAGTAAAAGCCAGTTGCCATTTTGGGAGTCCTTTTTTTCTTGAAAGTCCTTTTGACATTAGCCTTTATAATCCAGTGTCTGTGTAGTAGAAGTTCAGGTCAGAGCTAAGGAGACAGGCCTGGGGATTTATGCTCTGTGAAATATATGCAACCTCCTTCCACTTTGAACGTGCTAAACAGACCATGTATAATCCCTGGAATATTTGGTAGATTTGCCAGGCCTGGAAGATGGCATTTGTAATATTTGTCTAGCTACATGTATTTTTACATGGTTGTCCATCCCTATGCCATCCAAACTCTATTCAAAAGTAATGTGAGGAGAAGGGGGCTGAACAAAGAGTGAGAAGAAAATGTATCATTCCCAGCAGGAGATTTTAGAGTTTGGGTTTCTTTTTTTTCCCCCTCCTTTCTCTCTGCCCTTGCTTTTTAATGAATCGTTCTTCTAACCTACTTTAAAATGAGCTTCTAGCATGCTGGATGTTTTGCAGATGAATCATACTGTGCAATGCACTTATGCATATCTGCTGTGCAAGTACATTGTCAGCTTGTATTTGATAACCTACCAGCAAGCAGGACTTTTTTTTTTTTTTTTTTAATGGAAGCATGGGATACTAGCATCGTTCTCCAAGTGAGAATAATGCAACCACTGTTAATAAATCAGCCCGGGTCCGAGGATGTCTCACCGCTTTTGCTGCATCCTTGATTAGCATTATCCTCAGAGGTATAAATTAAAGAGGAAAATATATAATCTGGGAAGGTTTCCAGCGTCATCTTTTGAAAATGAGAGCTCGGTGCTTTGCTGAGATTTCTTTGGTGGAGGAATGCTAATAGCAGTGCTGAAGATGTGCTCTGATTGCACCCTAAAGAGCAGGAAGACGCACAGAACAGCTTCATTTTTTTTTCCTTTGTCATCAAGATAATTTCTGATGTGATCTGCACTGGATGAACTGTTTCTACACTGCTCTGTGAATTGATCCCAGAAGTGCAACTACAGTCGCTCCTTCTCCTACTACTTGTTCCCTTAGTCTGACATCTGCATAAAATCTGGTGCCTGTTTTCCCACCTCAGCCTGCAGATAACTGACTGCAGCTGTCAGCAGAGAGTGGACACAGTCACTCTGAGATACTGGCCAGAGCCTGAGCTTCAGCAACCAGGATTTTAGGAATTTCTTCTGACTGTTCCATCACAGCCGGATGGTAACTCCCGACACCTCCCTCCCCACAAGGGAAGAAAAATGTGCTGCAGATTGTGCTGATTTGCAAAAAATATTTCACAGGGAGGGTTTGATTTTAGCAACTTTCCAGCTGTGCTAAATGAGCAGAAAAGGGATTTTTCAGCATATAAGCAACGTGCTGGAAATGGAACTGCCACATCTTCCAGCACTTTCTTAGTCCTCAGTTTTCCCCTTCCCTGCCCATAACCCACTTGGGTCTTTGGCATTTACTGGAACTAGTAGTTTGTTGTACTTGGAGTCTTGCTTCATAATGTCTGTGTGTTTCTATTTTCTTTTTCTTGGCCAGCTCTCTGCCAACATCTCCCTTTGCTTTCCAAGAGTCAGTGAAAAGCGCAGAATGCAAAACTAAGCTCTTGTTCCTCAGGTTGCATTTTGGGGAGGTGTAAGAAACCTTTATTACTGCTTTGTTGATGGGACAACTAGTCCACAGTGGAGTGAAGAGTCTTACAAATAGTCCCCAAAAGCTGCATTTGAACTAGATCTGGTTCTGCTGAGGCCCAGGCAGTGCCAGGCTGCTCCAAAAGGGGTTTCAGCTTCATCATCAGTGACTCAGTTTGGGGGGGCCTCTCAGGCTGAGACTCCAAAAAGTCATTCCTCTCTCCTGAAAAAATGTAGGGCAGCTATTTTTATTTAGGTTCCTGAAGACAGTTAATTTTTTTCTGCATGTTTTCACTTTTAAATTCTTATTAAGAATCCTTAGTTATGTTTTGCAAAGGCATTCACCCTTCCAGCTCAGCAACACAGAGGGGATACCATGTGTCATTTGCCATCTCTACTGACATTGCTAAATTTGCTGCAACAACGTGTTTCAACATTTCCAAATGTTCTTCATGTGGAGCTTTCTCTTCCATAGAAAGGTTTTCTGTTTCCCCCTGATTTGAGATGAAACGAAAATTGAAAATAATATGAAATTTTCCCACAGGACAGAATTTTTTTTTGCAGTAGCTCCACTTCCAGCTAATGTCAGGAAAAACACAAACCACTGCAATCAGTAGGCTTAATTTCAACCCTGCATTTATGACTTTTTCTTTGACATTGCTGTCTGAAGAGTAACAACATAAATACTCCTAGCTTGAAAATGCCCTTTCAAACTGAGAGCTAGTGCACCAACAAGTAGGATTTGTGGGCACCTATTTAATGCAGTCAACAGGAGTGTGACCTTGGTTCTCTGTCACTGGTGAAAATGAAATTGCCTCCTGGTCCAGGCCATCTAATGGCTGCTGAACTATAACACCAAGCAGGTTCTTCTCTATGGCAGATGACTTTGCCACTTCTATGGTGAAGAAGGCATGAAGACAACAGTTCCCCAAGCCAGCAGCTGCCCAGCATCCTTGGATTTAAATAACTAGCATAGAATCATAAATCATAGAATGGTTTGGGTTGGAAGGAGTATTAAAGATCATCTAGTTCCAACAGCCCTGTTGTAGGCAGGGACACGTTCCACTAGATGAGGTTGCTCAAAGCCCCATCCAACGTGGTCTTGAACACTTCCAGGGATAGGGAGTCCACAGCTTCTCTGGACAACCTGTTCCAGTGACTTTACCATAAGAATTTCATTCCAAGATTTAATCTAATGCTGCCCTCTATCAGTTTGAAGCCATTCCCCCTTGTCCTGTCACTCCAGGCCCTTGTGAAAAGTCCCTCTCCAGCTCTCTTGGAGCCCCTTTAGGCACTAGACAGGGCACTAAGGTCTCACCGGAGCCTTCCCTTCTCCAGGCTGAACAATCCCAACTCTCTCAGACTGTCTGCAAAGCAGAGGTGCTCCACACCTGTGATCCACTTAGTGGCTCTCCTCTGGACTCATTCCAACAGGTCAACACCATTACATAGTGCTCCCTCCCTTCCTTACAAGTGTGACTTGCCTATCAAGGCCAAACAAGGGAAGGAAAGTCCGTGAAGACAGCAAATCAGACTCTTTCTTCCTAGTTTCTATACGAGGCAATTTCTTTTTGAAAAACCCTCCCTTTCTCTCTTTGTGTGAGCAGGAAGGCAATGGAGCTCCTCCATGCTTAGGAAGCAGAGTCTAGAGGCCATTAGGTTCCCCTTCCCCACCCTGAACTTGGAGCTGCAGTGACAAATGAGCCCTCAGACTTTCTGTGCTGCATGTTTTAACCAGCTTTTCAGGAAAAAAAATAGCCTGTTCCAGAAGTTTTCAATCCATTTCAGACCCATTAAGCTGGATGGCAGTAACTGCCAGAGCAGGAAAGATCCAAAGTTTACCAGTAATCTTCTGCTCCTGCCTGCACTCAGCACCAGATGTCCCAAGCTTTTGTAGCTTTTAGGAATGGAAAAGCCAGATGTGAGCAAAGCACCATGTTGCCTGCAGAGTTGCTTGCTCAGATTTCTGGTGACAACTGCCCTGCAGTGCCAGGTACAAGGCCATCTTTGAGAAGATAAGTTAGAGGAGTTGGTTTCTTACCTTGTCCAACATAAAGTTGATAGGGAAAAGGGTGTTTGCTCCTGTTGCTTGGTGAAACTGGCAGGAGAAGTGAGCTACACTAAAAGTCAGTGCAGGTAGAAGGATAAAATCATATAAATTGCACAGGAGTGTCAGGCTGTAAAGGAGAAGTCAGGATAGAGAGAAAAATGAATAGCGAGAAAAATGAATAGCAAGAAAAAGAAATCCAAACTCTTCTCAGGAGTTTGCATTTCTCAAGCAATGGATTTATCATAAATTTATGAAGGGAATTAGGTAATTTGATGCTTACAGTGGCAGAGGGTTAAGCTTATAAACTCTGCAGGTGCCTTTTGGTCCACATCTCCCACGCTCATGAGCTCTGGAGACGGACTTTGCCTGCAAAACCATCTCCCTCCACCTTTTGTTTCAGTTGGAGCTATTAACATAATTGTTCTTAAAAATGCCTCTGAATGCATTTTAGTTTTTCAATTACTTCTTTTACTCAGCTGGAAGGGCATGAAATCCCCATTCTTCAAGGTAGAGATAAATCTGTTCAACCTTTCACCATGTGAGTAGTACCTGGAGGAGTTCTGTGCCACAGCAGGACCTGGTGTGCTGGCTTCACTTTCCAGACCCTTGGAGATTGGCTGACCTCTCCCAAGTTCTACATCTAGCACTGGGAAACTACAAGGAATACCATGAAAAATCAGAATGACCTTGGCCACCTGTATAAATATTCTGAATAAATAGGAAGAGGTTATGCAGGGACAGGGCATCTCAGCAGGAAGAGCAATTTCAAAAACACCTGATGGGAAACCCCAGACGAGTCCATCAGAGAAGGGCTGGGGTTTTGAGGGACACAAGTCAAATTCAAGCCACCATGGGCTGCAAATTTTGTGCTGTTTTGCTGCTGGTAAACAGCAGGTGCCACACTGAGATATGGTGCTGTGTGTTTTGTGTGCATGATGCAGCAAATGGTCTGGGGAGGAGCGTGGTGTCCAGTCTGGAGCACAGCGCCTCAGGAGAAATGCAGAAAGCCCAAAGGAGGGTGACCAGAGTGATCAGATGTCTGGGAAATACAATCTAAGAGAGATTGAAAGAACTGGGCTTGTTTAAGCCAAAAGAGAGAATTGCTGAGGCAGAGCAGTCTGTAAGTACATTAAGTACATGAAAGCCCAAGCGAAGAGCCTGAGTTAATGTGATGTCCAGGAATGGGTGTGGCTTCAGCTGCAACATAAGAGATCCAAACTGATCATTTGGAAAAAACTTTGAGAGAATGTGGACGTGTAGGACAGAGAAACACGGGTTGCTGGGGAGTGGGTGGCTGCAGCTCCTTTGCTGGAGTGGGCAGTGCAGAGGGGCATCACTCAGATGGCATAGGAAGTGATGATGGTCAGCAATGGAACTAGGTGATGTCTTTCAGGCCTTTCTGGCCCTTTTTTTGGTGAGTCTATAAGGTGGGAGGAAGGATGGCAGCAGGAAATACGCTGATACCTTCTTTTCTCGTCTTTGTTTGGTTCAAACCAGCATCTTCATCTGTTACCCTTTGAAAGTGCACATCAACCATGAGTCACAGAAAAGTAGTAATGGCTGATATTTTTGTGTTTCAGTGTCTTTTGGTGGTAATTTTTTTAAAAGAAAAATAGTTTTTTGTCTGTTTTGCAGGAAAAGCCCTGCTTTCCTTGGGAGGGATTGAATTGCCTCCTGCAGACAAATATAAACACAGCATTCAGTGGCTAATGTTGGACAAACAGAGCAATTTTCAGCTCTAAGATAAATGACTAATAATGAGGATTTTTAAAGAAATGCGGGCTTGGCATGGAGAAATTATAAAAGATGAAGTGTGCAGTGATACTTGGAGAGTAGGAGCATAGTGCCTGCATCCAAGGAAGGAGGAAAGGGAAAAAGATACAGCAAGTACAGGCTTATTAAATTGACTTAATTAATATTGTTAAGAACATTAAGGTGAAAGGAAAATGGGAAAAGTGCATCATTGATTTATAAATGTGCACTGTGAAGACAAACTTGATACTTTACTTCAGTAAGACATTGTTTGTTTTTTGACTGGGTTTCAGTGAAGTGTAAAACCCAGTACTCCTTGGAGCACCTCTGCTATGGAGACAGACTGAGAGTTGGGGCTGTTAAGCCTGGAGAAGAGAAGACTCTGGGGTGACCTCATTGTGGCCTTCCACAAGGAAGCTTATATAAAAGAGGGATAGTGACTTTTTACATGGGTAGATAGTGATAGGACAAGGGGGAATGGTTTTAAACTAGAAGAGGAGAGATTTAGATTAGATGTGAGGAAGAAATTCTTCCCTGTGGGGGTGGTGAGGCCCTGGCACAGGTTGTCAGAGAAGCCGTGGCTGCCCCATCCCTGGAATTGTTCAAGGCCAGGTTGGACGGGGCTTGGAGCAACCTTGGCTAGTGGAAGGTGTCCCTGCCCATCGCAGGGGGATAGGAACTGGATGAGCTTTAAGGTCCCATGGAAAATTGCTGGCTGAGCTGGAGAAGATGGAGGGCAATACATATGATGTATTGCCTACAGAGCAGACAGTTTGTGCAGGAAGGAAAATGCTCGGGCAGTGTGGGAACTGCTGGTGGGGTGCTCAGTCAGTCTTGGGGTCTGTTTTATTAAATACTTTTGTAAAATATTTTGGTGAAAACTCTGTGTTTATTGCAGTGTATCCTCTCTAGAATGAGGTTGTGTATGTTTGTACAAGTGCTGGTTCAGCTTCTGCTTTGACCTTGGGATCATCACTGGTGCTCACACTGGTTATGCACAGAGTCACTATTGCCCTCTGACGAAACAGTGAAAGCAATAAGAGTGACTTCAGAGAAAAAGAACTGAAATGTTAGGTACTTGACATTTGGTTTCGATGTTTTTGATTTGCTTTGAAACAGTTTTAATTCAATAAAAAGCAAGAAAAAAAAAAAAGTCCAGTTTCATAGAAATTACTTTTTCCAGACAATTCTCTTAAGTAAAATTTTCCATGCTCCTCAAAGGGTAAAGAAATAACCAATGAACCTTGTTTTGAGAAATGTAGCACCTCTTCCCAGCTGTGTTAATATCAGTGAGCAAACAGCACTTCCTCAGACCAGCTCATGAGCCAAATTTGGAAATGATTCCCTTTATATTTGGGATCCATGGACTGCTCATGAATATTTGAAATGTGAGCTGTACTGCTTCATTGTAGCTTCTTATATGAGTCACATGGATATTTAATGAGGATCCTTGATTGGAGGCATGAGCAAACACATCTTTTATACATACTTGACTGTGCCAATTTCAGGGCTTATTTTCTCTTGGTGCTGATACACACACGTTTGTCATTGGCCCTGGCAAACCTTTTTTTGCCAAAAAACCATTTCTCAAGTATCGAGGAAAAATGATACACGGATTTAACAAATATAAAAAACATTTAAATGTGTAATAGAGTCATAGAATCACAGAAATATTTAGGTTGGAAAAGCCCTCTAAGATCATTAAGTCTAACCTTTAACCTGGCACTTCCAAGCCCACTGCAAAACCATGTCCCCAGGTGCCACATCCACATGGTTTTTAAATCCCTGCAGGAATGATGGCTCAACCACTTCCCTATCATCCCCTCTGTACCAAAATTAAGAACATAACACTGAGATTCACTTGTGAGAAACATTTGGGTGGCAGCAGTGTATGTGTCCACCTGTGGGAATTTTATTAGGTGAAGTCAGAACCCTCTTCAGAAACATCTGATTAATTTGCTTTCTTGCCTCTGTAAGTTGGGAGCTTGGGGTTTTTTGCAATTCTTGTGTATTTAGCTTTCTCCTGGGCATTAGGGTGGCTGTAATTCTCTCCTCAGAACAAGAGTGGGTGTTGCAGCTCCAGTATAGCTGCTCCAAGGCCATATCTCCTGCTGATCTCTGGGTCTCATCCTGCATGCAGCATTAATAGGGAATCACAAGGTCCACAAAAGGTCCCCATAGAATCACAGAAAGGCTCAAGTTGGAAGGGACCTCAAAGGTCATCTAGTTCCAACCCTCCTGTGAGGAGTCAGGTAGCTTTGCCATTTGCAACACACTGCTTGTGCAACAACTTTTCATGGAAGTTTGTTTATTAAGTTTGGAAAAATAGAAGACTTTATCTTTCCTGAAGATCTCATTACAGCATTCAGCTACAACAGACTCCAGAAGAGCCTTCCCTGAAGTACCTTTTCATTGGATTTAAAGCTCTGTTTCATGAATATAAAACATGACATATGTGATCTTCCCTCTGCCTAGCAGCAAAGGCTGCTGCTGATGCAAGACAGTCAGTGAACTGCCTGGATTGAAAAATAATCTTCATTTTTTACACTGTAAAGGTCAGTACAGCTGCACCAGTCCACGATACCTGACCTACTTGATTGCAGAAGTTATAGATTTTTTTTCATGTGGTACAAAAAGGAGAGATTATCTGTTTGGAAAGTGAATCCAGAGGTACAATACACTCATTTTCTGTTCCAGCAATGAATCCACCACTCCAAACATTGATGATTACTTCCCAGTTCGAGTGAATGTTGTAAATTCATCTTGGTGGCATGGTTATTTCCAAAATTCCTCAGTCTATGGTCCTTGGTGTTGGTTTAAATTATTAACAAACTGTCCTTTCAAACGCAGCTGCCAAGTCAGCCACAATCCCTTGAACCCACAAACATAACAAAAAAGCAAATTCTTTCCAAAAACACAGTAGTGTTTGTTGAATAGATTCTGCTCATTGACTGAAGGGATGACAGATTAAGTAAGAAGAAAAGCGAAAGAAATAACAGGCTTGGAAACCTGAAGCTGGGTATGGATAAACAAGAGGGGATCATGGCAGTTCTTTGAGTATGCAGAAAACATGCATTTGGGAAGGAAAGATGGAGAATGGTTAGGAAAACATCTGGAAGGAGTGGTGCCAGATGGTTGTTTCCTTTTTGATTGGACTAGTATTTTTCTCATAAAATATGAAGACCCAATTTTCATGTTTTTCAATATTTACAGATCTCAGTCTGTATGTAAGAAGGAAAATAAGGTCACAAATAGAACTCTTTGCATGCTTAAAATAATCTGGATATTCTGTGCTTTGCTGACTCAACCTAAATGGACTGAGATTTTGAAGTGCTGGGAACATCTAAAATCCCTTTCCAGTTCCTGGCATCTGAGAATGCTACACCCCTATTATAGAAAGGATTTTATTTAGAGAGGCAAACTGAGGGCATCCATGATTAGAAAATTTTAGCTTATGTTCCTGCCACAATAAAATCTTGCTGAGCTGGTATCAGGGTGGCATTGACTGGAATCAGCTTTCTTAGTTTCTGCTTGTTGGTGGTGGGGCAGTTGTTACTTGAGAGATTTGGGACCCTCAAAGATGTTTTCAACTGCAAACATACACTTTCCCCCATCAACCACCATGAAAAGCCAAGGACAAAATCCATTTTTTAAATAGATCCCTAGATTTTTGTTATGTGGCTTTGAGGCAACATTGCTTTCCACAATTAGAAGGGAACATATCCATTTTATATAACCTTGGATAGCTACAATAAACAATGATTATGTTTTCTACAGAATGTTTCAGTTTTCTTTCACAAATCAATGGTCTTAAACTTATAAGTCATGCTGTTGAAGTGGTGTTGAACTGTGAGTATTTTTTCATTTCATTGTATGCAAGACTGAGGAAAACATCCATCCAGTTTGAAATTCAAATGCTGGGATTTGAGTGGGGCTAATAGTTAGCATCATTATACCATGGAGAAAAATCACGATTTTTGAGGAATTTAGAGAAGTTATTGTGTGATTTTCCACCTGGGACCTTTCGCTGGGGATTTCTCAAAGATATCCTGAGGATGCTCCAACTGAGCCATCACCCCATCACCATGTGATGTTCCCAGCCAGATGGACATCACCTTTGTAAATCGAGATGCTACCACATCTCAGGGCCCCCCAGGTGCAACACCACCTGCTGAGAGCCTCATATTTTGGGGAGCTGAGGAGAGGATGTGGCACAGTTGTGGGTGTGTTACATCTGGGTGGGCTCCAGGTCCTGTTTCAGCCCTGAGTCCCCCTCCTGTCACATAACTTGTCCTGCTCTGTGGCATGTCCCTGGTGCCACGGGGGTCACTGAAAGAAGGCCAAAAATCTGTCTTATGGGCCACTGAAAGCAAATAACAGCCTATTCAAGCAGTGAATAGTATTAAAAATTTTTAGGGTCTTTCTCAGGGTTTTATTGGACTTTATTAATTTAAAATTCATTAAAACTTTGCTAGCATGATCTGAATAATGCATTTATTGCTGCAGACATACATGGGTACTTTGCAAACGTGGTGCGATTGTTTTGCCAGGATGATGTGCAAAGGTTCTGGTGATCAGTAAGATGAGCTGGAGTGAGCAGTGTGGACTCAGCAAGAGCCAGGAATTTGAAAGAAGAGATTATTCCCTCTGTTCAGCCAAAGGTGGATAGAAGGAAAAGAATTGGGCAACCTAAGATAGCTTTGAAATACCTCTGCTTTGAGCAAGGGTTGGACTGGAGACCTCCAGAGGTCCCCTCCGGCCTGATTTTTCCTGTGATTCTGACATTTAAGACTCTATTATATCACTGTTTTCTCTGCTGTGCTTTTACCTACTATTCCTGACCACTTCCACCTGTTTTCCCATTATAAATATAAAGGTAATTAGGGCTATTTTAAAAGTTAGCTACTGGCCCTTGAGGGCAATTTGCACCAACAAAGGGCTTGGGTTGCTTCTCAAACTCAGCTGTGTGTCTTGTTGCTCTGCTGAGTAAGGCTCTTCTCTCTTTCTGGTTCACAGGCTGAATAACGAAATAAAAATATATGTATTTCTGCAGGTCTGCCTGAGACAAGGAATTTTCATTTTCATCAGAAAAACAACAACAACAACAAAAAACCAAACAAAAAGTTGTTTTTATTAAATCCCAGGTGTTCAATTTCCCCCTTGCCAATTCCTTTCACTTTACTCTGGAAACTACTTATTATTTCTATGAAAAGTCAGCTTGGGCAAAAGACTGCACATAAATTGCAGTGCAGTCTGCCACAACCACTGTGCAGCAAATTCTTTTTCCTTAGCTAAAATTACTGTCTGAATTTGGCAGAAAATTCTAAATGTTGGGGTCGATCAAGTGTGAGCTTTCCACCAAATGACTTATCAAGCCCCCAGATCCCACCCATCTTCAATTCTGGCAGAGCAGCGGGGAAATCATGTATCCCTTATTTGTGCTACAAACTCCATTTTTAACAGGGTAAAGCAGAGATTTGCACTGGTGAAGCTGCTGCTGGCTTCAAGGAGGAAAAAGCTGGTATGGAGTGTTTTTTCTTGTTTTATAGCAGTGAAAGGTTGGACTGAAGCCAAGGAAAAAGGTGAAAGTGCAGTGGTGAGTTTGCTGTGAGGTGATTCGACTGGGCAACTGGAATGGGGACAGGCACCCCTTCTGTGCATGTCTTTTTTCCTGTCCTTCTCCCTCTTTTCCCCACCCTCAGAGAAGAAGAATGGTTTCCTCTTGGAACTGGCACTCTTTGCCAGCAGCATTTTGTGCGGATGGGTGGTGATAACAGAATAAGGGCAAGGTAGTGACAAAAGTGCTGATGTTTGCTCATGTGCTGTGCTATCAGCTCACAGGCAGAAAACTCGATTAACACCTGAGAAGTCTTGATTCCTCCAGAGGAAAAAGTGTTTGGCCACGAATCTGCCCTCTCTGAATGTTACTCCGTTTGCCCTGTTGTGGGATCCAGCTCACACCAGCTGGTTTGGACCAAGGCAAAGGGAGGATAGCAAGAGTGTCTGCCACATCTCTCCTGCTGTGGCTTGGCTTGTTTATATTCATGGTTTAATTTCCATGAGCCACTTCTCCTGCTGTTCTGCTCACTGTGCGGTTGTTACAACATTTTAACAAGGGAGGACAGAAAAAAAAAGGAGCACCATTATCTATTCAGCTAGTAGCTGCTTGCATTGAGGGAAGTTAAGAGGGATGAGAGCACTGCAGATGATGTGGAGACACAAGCAGGATCTCCAGGTAGAGAAAGAACAGGAAAGTGGTAAGAGAGATGCTGTAGGAAGTTGAAATCAGGCAGTAGCAAGAAGTGCCCTATGGATGAGCCACCTCTCCATGCATCCTGGGCAGTGCCATGCTCTGTGGAGGGGCCATCCTGGCCTTGTGAGCTGGGCTTCTGCAGTGCTCTGCCCTTCTGCACAAAATAAGCCTCTCAGCAGGGCTGAGCAGCTGAGGCTTAGTGCTGTGGGGATGCTGTGCACTGCTGGGGGGATGCAGGGTGTTCTTGGGCAGAGCAGATGTGCCCAAGGACAAGGCAGACACTTGCCACCATTCAGTTTGCAAAAGGTGAGTGTGTTTGAGGAGGCAGCCAGTCTCCAGGTTGTGGTAACTGCTCTACAGAAGGCTTGGGAAACTACAGGAAACTCATCAGGACGTCCTGTTATGGAGGATTGCATGGAGATTGTAGGTCAAGTGGAGGATGGGAATGGCACACAAAGGTTTGTAGGACAGAGGGATTAAGGTATTGACAGAAACCTCCGTTGTGCTTTGCTGTTGGTTTATAGAAACTATGAAGTGTGCAGCCCTGCTGAATAACATTTCATTCTTGAGTGCAGTTTTCCAGAAGTCAAGCTGTGCCCCCGAGCCTTGGTTTCTGAAGTACCCTAATACAGTCTGCCCCAAATATAATCTGCTGTGCCATTTATCTGCACAAAATAGAGTATTTTATAATGGCAGAAACTCCAGCAACCCTTAATTGGATGGAGTGGATGAACACATGTATTTGAATCCTGAACAAAATATGAAGCCTATTGTTAAGCTCTAAATGTGTTTTGAAAGGAGGTTTATATAAAGCAGAAATATTTACCACAGACATTTACTACCTCTTTTTGCACAAATCTGCCTCTCTGTTGTTCCTTTAAAAATCTCTGCTGGAGTTTCTTCAGTAAGACCAATGACATCCATAACATCTCTGCCACCCCCACATGGGCTGTGTCTTTCCCTGAGTACCAAGGGTGACATGTGGGGTGGCAGACTCAGACCCTTGGTCACTGTAAGCCAGAAGAGCTCCACTGAGGTCTCATCTCTGTTTTTTTGAGTTCAGGTGGACCATGGACTTGCAAAGGCCTATTCCAAAACCCTGTCCTTTGGAAGGATGAATCTGATCCCTTACAGTTTGCACTCTGTTGAATTTTCCCTGCTACATTCCTATCTTGATTTTTCCAAGAAGATACTGGGCAATTGCTTGGAAGGCTTTTGCACCACCACCACCCCCCTTGTGTTTTCTTTGGATTGCAGGCATGGAAAACTGCGTACACAATATGCCAAATAATTTTATTAATTTCACACTGTTTACAAGTTACTCTGCCTCCTGACCCTCCGCAGCAGCTGATTAAGCTGGGGTTGACCTTTCTCTAATCTTCAAATTGAGAAATTTGTCAGCTATATCCCTTAGTTACGAAACTGGGATTATTCCAGAGAGGATAAAATCTGAAGGCCATCAACTGCTCTGGCTGAGCTCCTCGCTAGCTGGGAGCAGGAATACATTTCCCCCCACTGTAAAATTAACTGGATGCACTGTGGGAGAGTGTACACAGTCTATTTTAAATGCTACATTCAAGGCAGGATTTCTTTGTTTACATTCTGAGTGGGAAAATGAAGCCCCTGTCACCATGCTCCGTTACTGTAGGAGTTAATATGTGGTTTGCTATCCAGGCCATTTCCAAGGAGATGTGATGTTTGCAGGTCATCCCTCACATCCAAGTGTGTCCTACTTGCAAGCAACCTTGCAGTTCTGCTTCTGCTGGGGACTGTAACTTCATCAGGCTCATTTTTATCTCCCTTCCTCCCCTGAGCACCAGCTGAAGATCCCTTCATTTGCTCCTGTAGTCCCCACATACAGTCACAGGGTCCCCACCAGTGCCTTCCTGCTGGAAGAGCCCTGGTGTCAGACAGGACTCTTCTCCACCAGCCCGTCACAGCCGAACCCTCCCGACACCGCGACAGTGTGTCTGAGATGCCTCCCGCTCCCCTCCCTTCCATCTGTCTCCTGGGTAAAAGCACAAAGAGCATTGTTATCTGCTGTGACAGGCAGGGTTATGCAGAGGAGAGCTCCTCCTGGAAAGCAGATGGGACCAGTTGAGAGTGGACAGGAAGACGTGCTAAATAAATCTGGACCGGGTGGTGCATTGGGCAGGTGATGGGGAGAACATTATGTATACCAGGAATGGAAAGGTAACCACCATCCACAGGCTTGATTTTTGGCTGTTATAAACCGGTAAAACTCCTGTATGAGAGACCTGGGAACCCAGGAACATTGTTGTGTACATCGTATTTACTGTCCTCTCTACTGAAGGATAAAAAAACTCCAGATCACCCTGTATGATGCTGTTTCCCTTGTGGGAGTGGCTCCAGCTGAATACTCGTGCTGCTCAGCAGCATGAGACAGGATTTACTCTCCAACACTGAATGCTGTTTTTGTGGCCTCTCTGGCCCACCCAGGCAGGCATCTGGGGCTCAAGAAATAGTTAAATGTATCTTCAAGATAAGCTAGGAAAAATAAATGGCCCTTGAGGCCTACGAGCAAGTTTCAGAAATATTTCTGCTACTTTCTTTGGTCTGCTCGAAAGAGGAATTAGCTGCTGTTTCTGTGTTTGGAAATAAACTGTGGAAAGGTGCCTCTTCCAGAAGATATTGAACTATGCAAGAAGACTCAAGCTGGGATACTGAAATTGAGAGCAAAACCCTACTCCAACAGTCAGAGCTGCACTCCCGGAGAAGAGTTTCTTTTCCCAACCTTCTCCCCTGTCCCTGCTCTTATGTTAAACCAGGGAGAGTCCCAGGTTGGCACATGGCAGTGCCTTGTAGTATGCACAAGGTCACTGCCCTGGTAATCTTCATGGGCATTAAAAAACATCCCTGTAAATACAGCAAGGGAATATTTTCCCCATCCATAATGGGGAAAGATCCTGGAGGTCTTGGAAAAATATGGTATGTTTGCTATAACTTTGTCTTGCCATTTTCTACAAAAGTTTTCATGTTCTTTGCAGCCAGAAGCCCAAATCTCCAGGTACCTGTTGCTCAGAAAATTAAAATTATTTCATTTAGGGCTGTTGAAAGCAACAGAGACACAGTGCAGGACAGGGAGAGGGAAAGGGGTTAGAAATCCCTGTCAGGAAGGGGGACAACCTTCCTGGAACAATTTCCATGTCATTGGACAGCAACTTGTTTTGTTGCTGTAGTTCAAACCACTACAGTTTGGAATGAAAACAAAAAGGCTTCAACCCAAGAAAAACTCAAAGTGCACCCTGGAACAGTTTCTTTTATATTCTATGTTATTAGGTTCTTATCTCCATTCACGTGTCCAGAGAAGGACAACAGAGCTGGGGAAGGGTCTGGAGCACAAGTCTGACAAGGATCAGCTGAGGGATCTTGGGGGTGTTTAGTCTGGAGAAAAGAAAACATGGGGGGCACCTCATTCCTCCCTACAGCTACCTGACAGGAAGGTGTAGCCAGGTGGGGATTGGTCTCTTCTCTCAGGTAACAGCGACAGGATGAAAGGAAATGGCCTCAAGTTGTGCCGTAAGGGGGGACGGGGGGAAGGTTAGACTGGATATTAGGAAAAATGACCACCCAGTGCCTAAGGGTATTCAGGCACTGGAATAGGCTGCCCAGGGAATTGTTGTAAATGCCATCCCTGGAAGCGTTCAAAAAAAGACGTGGATGTGGCACTTGGGGATGTGGTTTAGTGGTGAACATGCTGGTGCTGGGTTAACAGTGTGACCCAATGATCTTAGAGGTCTTTTCCAACCTTAACAATCCTATGATTCGATGCCTGTTAGACTGTGAGCACCTGGTAACAGCCATTATGTGTCTGACTGCCCGTTCTGTGTCTGACTGCCTCTCCACCACTGGGATGCACAAGTAGGATACTGCAACAAGCAGACCTCAAAGGTCTGTTGGGGTTTAGCCCTTAATGCCCTGACCTGCTCTGAAGCCAAATTATTATAGCAGCCTATAAAAACCCCTCAGCCTTCTGTTTGTGTCTCACTTTATAAATAGCCAGGCATCTTAAGGCAAACAGGGAAACCCTGCTGGGATGCTGCTATTTTCGCAGTCCTTTGGATTTGAAGCAGTTGCTTTGCAGTTCACCTTTAAAAAGACAAAAATTCTCCTGAGCCTGAGGTCAGGCTGGCCCTTGGACACACTCAGGAGCCCTGACTGGTTTTGATCATGAAAATCTTGTAAGAAAGACAAACATGGTCCAGGGTTGCAGTTCTCTGTGTGAATGGATCTGGTCCCCTCTCAAAGCACAGACAGGGACATAGGCACCTGCCTGTATAGATGAGCCTGCAGTGTTGGCCCCTAACATTTATTCCCTATGCACTGCTCCTGTTAAAGCTACTGGGAAGCTCTTAAGAACATTTTAAAATACCTTTTCAAAAGGAGGCTATTTTAAATAAATTGTCTTTCATTGTCTCTTAACATTCAGCGTAAAGGGATGTAGATAGGAAGGGACTTGTCCCTGTGGGGTTGTAATCCTGCTGACTTTAAAATATGCCCATTGTAAGTTTGCCATGAATGGGGGGAGTTATGTGAAACAAAGACTTCATCAAACACCAAATCAGAACAGCTGATCATATAACAGAGGGAGGAGGTTTTTTTCAACTCTTTTCAATAGAGAAGGTGTATTTTCCAGGAGCAGTTCTGCCAGTTCCTCTGCAACCTGCAAGGAGCCGAACAGATGTATTAAAAAGAGAACAGTGGAAGCACATTGCACACTTTTGTTGTGGTTTCGCCCTCATGATGCCCTTTGACCACCACTCTTATTGAGGTGGTGGTTTCGTTGCAGCTCAGGGGACCACACAGCAGGGCTGGGCTTCGTGGTCCCTGCGCTGCTTCCCTCCTCCACTCTCACCCCACGCGGCGTCTGTGCAGGTGGCAGGCCCTGACTGCTGACTCTGTGTGGGCTGGGGTTTTCCAGGGATGTCTGAGATGTCTAACTAGCAGCTTTTTCTAGGCAGCTGAGCATGCCAGGCACTTTATCCACCTCCCCAGTGGCAAACACCCTCAGCTGGTCTCTCTTGGGATGGGAAGGGAAGGTTCAGTGGGTCAAATCTGACTCACCACCACCCAGCCCAAGTCTGAGAGGACAGGAAAATTGCTGGACTGTTTACAGCTGGTGAGTGGGTATGTCAGACATGAGTACAAAGGCTTTTTGGGCTGTACCACACAGGGGACTTTGTGCCCTTGGGAGAGCACCCTCCATGGGCAATGCTGCAGGGAAGTAAAGCCTCCATTTACCCATCAGGAGAGATCAGCCCAGCAGGCTTGCCTGCCTCAGTGATATACAGGGATGACCTCTGTATCTCCAGCTTGTGCAATATTTATGCAGCTGATCTGGTAAATGGCATGGGTTTTACTCTTTGTTAGGTGGATGAGTGCCCATCAGCTGTCCCAGCCACCACAGTCCCTCCAGAGAGTTCTGTGGCTGCCTAAAGAGAGATTGTGAAGCATCACTTCAACAGCCCTGTGCATATTAATTAGGTTGCAGAGAGCTCTCACACAAATAAATGCTGGTTTGGGAACACAGAGGTTAGCAATGCTCAGGCTTGATAAAAGCTGTGGGGGCAAAGACACAAGTGTTGGCTGAAACTGTGCAATGAGTCTGTTTAACCACCAGGGAAGGAGGGATCCATGATGAAAAACGACAGATCTTCCCTAAAGCCTAGAAAATACCTGAGGAAAGAGGGAAATATGGCAAGGAGGACAAAACCTGAGGCCTTTGCCTCCAAGCCATGATCTGCAGCAAGACTGGGGTGTCCCCTGGGAGCCCAGGGCATTGCAGCCCTGCCCTCTGCCCTGCAGGGAGGAGGCAGGGGAGGAAGAAGAGAAAAAGAAGAAGGAGGAGGAGAAAGAAATCTCCAAGGCCTTCTCTGCAATGTAGTGGGAGGTGTGGGGAGGCCCTTCTCAGAGGGGATGTCCCCAAAAGGTCTCCTTTTGCCAATGCAACGTGCTTCTTGTGCTTCCCCTTTTCTGTGCCGCACTGAAACCCCAGTTCCATGCTAATGCTCCATCACAGGCTGCTTTCTGTGTCGGCATCAGCAGAGATTTAATCTTTGCCCCGTGCCAAATGTGGATGCGTGGGAGAGCCCCTGCCTTCCCTTGCTGGGCAGGCACTGAACTGCTAATTAGGAGCCCAGGCTGAGGCTGTCAGGACCACCCCAAGGAGGGATTTGGAGACATGCCTTGCATTGATTCTGGTGCTGTTAAAAACAGTAAGTACTTGAGCCTAACACAAGGTACCTGTCTGCATCTTAATCTCGGAGCTGGGTGTCTTACTGTTGCCTCTCCCCCTCTTCCAAAATTTCCCTCTTTGCCTTTCCAGCATTTTGCAGGCTGCACCAAGCATGTTTAAATCCAGCTTTCACCTGTGGAGAAACTCTTTAGGTTATTAGTTGGTGAGCAAAGTGACACACAGAGACCATGCCCCCTCCGAATAACATCTTTTAATGGTGCACTCTTAAAGGGAAGGCAAGGAAGCATGCTGGATTTCCACTTTTGTTTGTTACTATTCACCTATGGGAACTACAGGCCATGAACCAGTTAGCGCACAGGCATTTCTCCATTTTTTGCAGCCTGGTTTCACATGACAGCTACAGCACAGATAATGCTGCTACAATAACAATTTTTTAGAATGTATTGGATTCCAAACCTGCTTGGTAGTGACTTCTCTGGCAGAGGGAAGAACCCCTTTACAGCAGCATATGGACAAATTATGTTGGAGCAAGCAGAGCCCTCTGAACCAGAACCCTTATGCAATTATGTGTGTTTTTTTGACTCCAGATCCTAAGAATGTCTCTCTTGAATAGCATATTTCTTGCTAGTTCGTTCATCTGTGAATATCCCTGGCAGGTAGCATATAAATAGCTCTGAGACACAAGTGATCCACGAGTTCTTTTCAAAATACAGCATTGAGTCATTTTAAAGCCTCCTACTGTAGCTCTTTTAAAGATTAACTCATTATTTTAAGTGTAAGATTTATGCTTGAAAAAGAATGAGAAAATCCTGGCTTAAGTTGTTCTTCCAACAAAGTACCTTGTTTAAAAACCAATAAAGAATAAAATCCCATGGGAGCTGGCCAGTGCAGTGAGCAGGAGACATCTGCCCATCCCTGCAGTGGGTTGGCTGTTCATCACCAAGAGACTACACTGCTTTCTAGAGCCAGGAATAGAAATCACCGTTCCTTATTCCCAGGAGCGCTTTGCCATGTAGGGCAGAGCAATCCAGCTGGTTCCCCCCAGCCATTCTCCCTGCCTGACCCCAGGCACTCTTCAGCTTTCAGTAATTAGGGCAGAATTAGGGCAAGATCCCCGGGGATGGAGGCTGCTGGAGCAGGGCTTGCACAGAGGGCAGACATCATCTATATATTGAGCTGAGCCTCCTTTCCCACCTGGAAATTTTTCCAAAGAGAATTAGGGGATTTGATACACTTCTACAGGCCTGGTGTCCCAGCAGGTTGTAGCAACAGCTCTGCACCTGGATATCTGAAAATACCAGATGTGTCTACAGTTCATGTTCAGATAAACACCTGCTGTCAGTGCACTGGGGATCCAGAGCTTCCACAGGCTGAAACACCAAAGTAAGTAGGAAAACAAAAAAGATCATTTCTGTAGTGCCATTGGCCATGGGGCACAGAGGAACAACACAATGTGGCTGGTGCTGACTGCACACATGTGGTGAATAACATATTCCACTCAAACAGTAGAAGAGCTCCTAAACAGACCAAAACATGGTGTCCTGCTACGGAAACAGACCAAGAGGCTTCTTCACTTGTGCAAAATACCATTGCACTGCCCATGCACAAGTAGTTAAGGGCAGTTTCACATGTTAGTTTTTTGTATGGGTATACCCCAGCACAGTTTTCGAGGGCTGTGTCAGGATTTACTTTCCCATTAAATTAGACAAACATTCTTTTTTTTTCTTTTTTTTTTTTTTTTTGAGGTGGGGGGCTCAGGTCTGAGACTGTCTGTAAATCTGAAGTGGGTTATGTGACCGGATTAAACCTGCGAAGGGAGTTTTAATAGAATACCTGGGTGGAATTTTCCTTTCTTTTATCATCAAAACATGCCTGACTGCCCTGCCCAGAGCTGCTATCTCTTTTGCTAGATGCACTGTGCACATGTATATTGGAATTAGTATGGTGCCTTCAGTCCATCTTCCTGCAATGTGGCATCAGAATTCTGCCCTCAGCGTGAAGCGCGGCAGTGGCTTGTCCCTCCTGCGGGGTCAAAGGAACACAGGCATATCCTGTCAGCCATAAACATCTGCAACGTCTCTTAAGGGTTAAGGTGAAAATTAAAAATAGCCATTTGACGCCTGAGACTTTTGATGCATCTTTAGCTTGTGGTTCTGCTGACAGGAGCCGTGTGAGTCACACAGGTCATCAGCATCCCGCAGTTTCCCAACGCACTTTTAGAGGTACTTCTTGGGACACTCCTGTCATTGCTCTTTCACTGCCACAGGGGCCACAGAGCAGCAAGATGCAAAGGTGGTTGATTCCCACAGGGACACAGTTTACTTGGGGCTCTTGGGCTGGGACTGACACTGTAAGTGGGATTAATCTGCTGAAGATGAGACGCCCTGTGCTGTGTTACAGATAGACAATGAGATGCTAAAGCCTGTAGTCCTAATGGCTGCTGGTGTTATGATAAAGTAATATATCAAAGTAAAAACTGTTCCTTCTTTAAAACCAAGTGAATAGATTTGCATCCATCTATTATTGAAAAGGCAATAAGCAATATGCTGCACCAGGGCTCTTACAGAGACATCCTAATGCATTAGTGCATTGCTCCTTGGCTCAGGAGGTTACAAAACTTGAAATCATAGTTACCTCCCTGGAGAGTTCAGGTATCCGGGGGGGGCTGAAAATCCATTGGGAATTCAGTGTGGGCACTTGGGATACAGCAGAGTTGAGATGGAGATTCAGGTAGAGGAGCACGTGGCCTTCTCCATTCACTGCAGCATTTCAATGTGAAGAGAGAAAAAAAAAGAAAGCAGAGCTAAAGATCAGTTGCATTTCATGGATGGAGGATTACTGGTGGAAGGAAATGGTCCTTCATGGATTTAAATGAGAATTAAAAATTACATCATTTCATCTGACATCCTGCAGAACTCACACTTAAAGATTCCATCTTACAGTGCTATGGCAAGGTCAAACTCACTCTGTGAGTAATTATCTTGGAAGGAAGAGTGTGTTTCTGTGCATGTCCATATTTAAAAGGGATGGGAAGAATCCTTTTCATTTCTTCCTAGATTTTGGTATATTTGAAATAAGAAACTCCCCCTATTTTGTATGGTTCTTCAACATTTCTATATGGATCCTAATTCACACGTGCCACCTCTTCCCATAGCGGGTGTGGAAGCATCAAGGCCAACTGAATAAACAGATGGAGAAATTAAGTAGGGTGCCCATAGCCACACAGCTCTCCCAAAATGAGACACAGAATGAGAGTTTGCTGCCTTGCTTCATGTGCAGGCTGCCTGACCCCATCCCTATCTTCTGTACCACACACCACTATGAAAACACACGGAGACTTTTCTTTATCAAGTCCTCTTCTGCTCTATGGCTCAAAGCAGGAAATGATTTCACAGAGCTTCTTTTAATCTCCTTTGACAACTTTTTTGTTTAAAAATAAAATGGTTATGACAGTGGGATAAAGCAGCACTCACAAATGTTTGCTTGAGTTCTGATCAAGTGCTAGGTGGGTCATCCAGCCCCCAGTGCACCAGTATGAAAGTGATGCTTTTCTTCTCTTTGTACATGGCTATTCCTTGGTAATGGAAGTATTTTTATTCATAATATGCTGCTGGTTATTCTCATCATCAGCTGAAGGAGACGACATAATGTGAGTTAATTGCTTAGTTCCACAGCGCCTAATGAGTGGTGTATATATTCCAAACTAACAATTTGCCACAGCTCCACAGGAGAGAGTATTAAGTGTTCGGTGACAACATGCAAATAATGAACATATTTATAGAAAGCAGAACTGAGGGACAATAAAAAGGCCCAGGTTTCTGGATAATTTATTCAGAACTAGCAATACGATAGTAAAGGAGACCCAGATTAAAAACCCAGATACGCCATTTGGGAACTCAAATGGAATTCCTAGCTTTTTAAAAAAAGTTCAAGCCTTTCACAGGTCCTATTGAAAGCAGTGGGAGGACATCTGTGAAAGATGTGGCTGTTCAGTGTTTGCTTAAAAACAATCCAGCCTTTTTGTCTGGCACTGGTGATACAGTTCCCTACAAAGTAAGTTTCTTGCCAACAGGGTTTCAGCAAGGCAGTGCTTGATTCTTACTTCCAGCCCTCAGAAAACCATGGATCTCAGGTGAACACACTCAGAAAATGTCTGTCTTATTATCAAATCTAGCTTATAACATCAATCAAGGTCAAGGCACTATTGAGACTGATACTCTGTGGATATGTAATAAGAGAGATCCTTCCTCAGAGGTGCACAGATCCAAAATAGCAAATGCTCCCAATTACACTGACATGACTCCTTTGTGTTCCCCATTTTTCCTTTGCTTGCTGCCTCTGTCTTTTCAGACTGTAGTCATTTGGGGCAAGACTATCTTCTTTTCTCAGCTTCCAGCACATAGGAATATAAATCACTATTGGGGCTCCTAGAGTTTATTGAAATTCAAATAATTATTAATAATAATAGTGCACTATAGTTAATGGATTGTGTTCTTGTGTGCAAGGGCATGTGTTTTTACAGACCTAAGGTACCATTGCACCAGATGTGCACCAGAGAGGCAGAAGACATTTTTAAGAGCATTTCTCTTTGGAAGGTATGTCCTGAAAGTCAGACTTGAACCTATTTTGAACCCATTTAGAGCAGCCTGAGCTTATGTATTCTAAGAACAGTATTGTGTGCAGACAATGCATGAGACAATAAACCCACCTGCAATCCACAGTGACAGAGCATGAGTGGGGAGCAGTTGTATCTCCCCACGTAGATCAGCACCAGCAGTTGCTACTGCTCCACCTCTGCTTTCAGCGAGCACAACAGAGCCTTTGAAGAGCTCTTGAAATTCCCATGTTGCTTTTTAGGAGACAGGCAAGGCTTTCTAAGCTGACTTTTTCAAAGGGCATCTCATTGTAATTGTCTGCTAAATCTAAGTTATTAGAGGTGAGTATCAGTGACCCCTTGACACAGTGATCAAAAGACCTTAGCCACACTTGATGGCAATGACAGCCACCGACTTCAAGCAGAAGGATAAATGAATTAGTTGGGTGATTGGTTTCTTTCTTTCTCTGAAACACCCAAGCCAGAATCAATCCTTATAGTGGCAAGGTTTAGCGTGCTAAATTCCCTTGGCATTACTAACTCGCTTTTTCTTTCCCTTCCCTTAAAAAAAAAAAAAAATCCCCAGGCAGATACAGCTAATGCTGTGTCGCATCCCACGCGCTCGTGTTGCTCCTGCAGTCTGTTGCTTTTTCGGATTCACACACACATTTGCATTTGCAAGCGCCACTATTGCTTTGCAGTAAACACTGCTCACGGCTCTCTCCTAAGAGAATCCAGATGTCTTCCTCTGTGCATTTATTTTTAGGTTTTTCAGCCCATTGCTGCCTAGGTTGGATTTTCTTTGCTTTTGCATATAAATGTTTGTCCTCATCGCAGATATTGCGTTTTGTGGTGAGGACACTGATGGGGAGTGAGATACTTATCTTCAAAAAAAACCCCAAGTTTTAATTTCATTCTTCTGATTCCATTAGGTCCCCATGAACAGGTCTGTGCTCTGAGCACTCTTTCCATATAGCTAACCCTGCCTCCATCAGCCATGTGCTCTTTGATTGCACATGGTATGTGCAGGTATTTGCTGGCCTTTGGGAGCTGAATAAGAAAAGGATTTTATTTGTTCCATAGTTGAAATGAAAAAAAAAAAAAAAGAGAGAAAAGACATTCAGCTTATTATTTTTTTTAGCAAAGTTAGGAACAATCTAGATGAAGGAAGGGGTCAAACTGATCTTGTTGGGGAAGAAATGATGAGTGAATCCTGATCACACTGAAGGCTGGTGGAGTTTCTAGCAAGTGCAGTGATCAGGAATCATCCTTTGAAATGTTGCTGCAAGTTCATTGACATCTGGAAAAGGGTGCATGGATTAGTTAATGTGTTTACTCTCCCTTACCCTTCAGCCCAATCTTTATGTTATTGTAACAGCTCAAACTTGGCTGTCAGAGCTGTTTGCCAGAGTCAGAACCGTGCAGCAGCCGTGGTGGCCTGAGGATACATGAGGCAGAACTGGTAAGGAGAGATATCAACTTCTAATGGACCAGCTAATATTGGTTGGGAAAACAGACATGCTCCCAGGCACAAGTGCTCCCTCATGTCTCCTCCTGTTTGCCAGGGGCTCTCTTCAGCATCATGGGCATTCAGAACGAAGATTTGCATCTTCAGGGCACAAAGTTCCTGCTGACCAGGATAAAGGACCAGCTCCTCAAGCTCAGCTAAGGCAGAGTGATTGTTAAAAGTGAGCAATTCTGTTGCATTCCTGGGGAGAAACCTTTTTTTTTTTTTCCCACATGGTTGCCCAAATCAGGACACTAATCAGGTTCAGCTGGCTATTGGGAGCAGACTCACAAGCTGCCTGTCTTTCCCTTGTTCTGCTGCAATAAAGGAAAGGAGAGGTTCTTTTAGCAACCAGTAGGCTTTTGCTAGTCCTTCTATGACAGATGTGTGGGAACTGTATTTTCCTTAATCCCACTAGTGTGCCTTCATGGAGGATTGGAGTTATCACGAAACAGTGGAAGGTCTAGCAAAATAGTAGAAACAACAGCATTATAAAAAAGCCAGCTGAGTGGTGGCATTGTGCGTAGCCTGATGTATACTTGAAGAGAGTTATAAATACATGTTTATGAATGTATCAGCATAATGACTGCTGAATGAGAGACATGAGCAAGGAGAAGATCAAGCCAAAAGATGGGTGCACAGTGGAGGCACTCAAGGACATGGGTTTCACACATAAGACATTTGCAGAAAGGGGAAGAGAGAGAGAGAGAAAAATTCATCCCTATTACAAAATTATTTGCTGTGCTCAAACACAGGCAACCTCCAGTGAAAGCTCTGTCGACCCATTAGGGTTGTATGTGGCCTGGTCACTACATAGGAAATGGTTTTCTACCCTGTGAATGAAAACACCCTGTGATACACTCTGCTATGCCCTGTGTGCTCACTGATTCCAGCAGTACCAGGGGACATGCAGAATCATGAGGGTAAACTAGAAGGTGATTTGATTTTTGATGCTCTTTCACCCTTTTGTCTATTTTATAACCTTGATGTGCAGGAGAGGAGCTCCTGTAGGAGGAGACCAGGATGACTATGATGTCCAGTACCACACTTGTATCAAGGGGAGTTAGATTGACCTGTAATGCAGTGAGATTTTATTTGGAAAATACTTATTGTCACTACCAAAGGCCAGTGTTTTCTACCCTGCATAGGCAGTGACTCAGCTGGTCTCATGCATGTGGAAGATCAGGGGCTAAAAAGGGATTGGATTTAGCATGACCTGCTGTTTCAGCTGTCAGCTGGTACACATGGTTTCCATAAGCTCACAACTCATCAAAACATGTGCCTGCAACTGAGCAGAGGATTCACATCTGATCTGTCACTGGACTGATAGTTTGCAAATGGGGATGCTATTGAAGTAATGTGGTTTTGGATGAAGATTTATTACAGAACAAGAGCTGAAACTACCAAAAATGGGGAGCTGAGGTTTTCAATGCATTACTTGTGAATGCATCTGCTGACAGCCAAATACTTTAGCAGATACACTGATCCACTTCATCGCTTGCTGAGACAAAGCAGAGTGGGTTCACCTGCCTTGAGTGGTCCTGTCCTACATACCTCCCTTACAGCACATTGTACCTCAGCAACACACTCAGTATAGACTAACATCTTCGTGTCTTAAATTTTGGAAGCTTTTGCCAGTGCATTTGAAATACCAAAGTCAGGGCTCCGTCCCAACCCTAAGCTTTCTTATGACCTGGCCTGTGCAAAAGAAATCAGTCCCGTTCCCCTGCACTGGAGCATCAGCACTCCCATTTCTGCTGCACTTGGAGGGTGGACTCCAAGTCCCACAGGAAGGACCTGGGGTGACAAATGGCAAGGACAGGGCTCTGGGCTGGTCCAAGCCACGCAAAACTGTGCTGCCTTCTGCATTTACCAGGATGAGCAGCTTCTTTAATGCCTGAAATGACCGATTACAAATCTCACTATTTCCCCCTAACAATTACAGAAGAACAGGAATGTCAAAGCTAAAACTTGGAAACTAAAAAAGCATCCTAGATCCTTTCCCAACATCCCGCCCTCGCCCCCCTTTTCTTAAGTGGTATTGAGGATTATCACATATTAATTTCCCCTCAGCCTGAGGTTTTTAGCAATTAATTAGTCAGGGATTTGAGGGAAAAGATGTCTGAAACTGTTGAATATTTGCTTGATGGTCCACAAATGTGCCCTATTTTGTTGTAGGTGCTGTTCTAAAAGCCTAAAAAAAAAAGATCTTTTAACAATAAAAAAAATTCATAAATCCATGACATAATTTTTGGCTTTAATTTTATATATCTTTATTCAGTGACCATGGGTAGGGAGGATATGGCAAGCTAACACATGGTTAGCAAGAACACCAGTGCTAATGCCAGCAGGTTGTGCAGAGCCTCCTCCGCACAGCCAAAGGTGATTCAAGTACTTCTCGTTCTTACACTGCTTTTCCCTCAACACATCTCTCAGACAAAGCACTTCTGTAACCCCCAGCATGGCTCCAAAATTGCTCAGAGCTGAAGAGTATGAGATCTGCTTCATTCAGTGCCCAAGATCAAAACCATCCAGGTTGTTAACACCATCCTCTGAGCCACATAACAACCTGCTGGGTCAGCCAGAGCCTTTTAAAGCTGCTGGTTCCTAACTAGCTTTGTAAAACCTTTGACTGCTTTGAGATCTGTAGGTGAATTGTGCAATACAGAGGCTCGTTTATTTACTAGAGTCTCCCACCAAAACCCTTATCTCAAGGAGAGGAAAAATCACTGGGATTTCTTGACTCAGAGGGGAAACTCATCTGTGAGCCTAAGATGTGCCCTGACATTATAGGTATCTACAGAGAGAGCTTTCAAAGCATAGCTGCAGGTTTTTTCAGCCCAGTATATGCTTTGCTGAGATATTCCTTATCTTTTTGAAGATACCTTCCCTTCTTTCTGCATCCCTCTCCTTTCTCTGTGCTAAAAATGGCTGTAGAGCATCTTTATCCCCAGTAAAGCTCTCGCTGGAGGAGCGTTTCCAACTTTACGGGCTTCCCTTCTTATTTCTGCCTTCAGACACCAGCTCACAGCAGTGCGACGAGTGGGTGCTAATTATGGAGAACTACATTCGACAACAGAGCCTCACTGCTGGTGAATACAGAGAAATTGCTCATTAGAGCAGCATGGTATTTAGTCAGATTGGCTTCCCTAGATATTAACATTCCGGCATTAATGCAGGCTGGCAGTGTAGTACTTGAATAAAAATGATCTCAAGATAATGTGTGCAGAAGGACTTGTAAAACTGTTGCCCGGCCTGTGAGGTTTGCAAGGCATTTCTGCTGGGGGCTCCCACATGCTGCTCCAGGAAAAAAAAAATCTTTAGATTTCAGTAACTTGCATATACAATTTCTTGGGTGTTTTGGTTTTTTTCCCCCCCCTCACAGGGCATGGTGCATCATGCATATGAATTATTTCACTGGAATGAAACACGCTGTGCTTGATTATCGTCCCAAACATCCAACTTTTCACCACATTGTTTGGTATGACAGTGCTGTGTCCATGATGCAGGTGACATGTATCTCTGCTTGATGGCTCTCTGTGCACAGCAAAGGTGTGTGTGACATTGAAGCCACCCTGGAAAATGCACTGGTTTTACCCGTTGCACAGAATAACATGACAAAGGAAGCTCAGCCAAAGCTCTTGCTTGAACACAAAAACATCCTGAAAGCTTTAGGTGCCTTTTTTAGTTCAGGGAGGCTGTGTGTTGGCAGAAAACTTTAGCACCAAGGTTTTCCTGTGCAGTTTTACAAGCAGCAAACACCAAGGTTGCATTTTTGGTTCAGAGGTGCCTTTGCTTGGACATGGCTCCCTGATCCTTCTGCTGCAGCATCTGGGAGCTCCAGCTTGGCCTCCTGCTTGTTTTTGCAGAGCTGTCCACACCTCTAAAGCTGTGTGGGGAGAGCCAGCAGCTCTGCTGGGTGCATGGACTGGTGCCTGTGTCTGTGCAGCTGTGGGAGCTGCTGCTGCTGGAGCCATAGCCACTGGGAATTCCTCGATCCATGTCCTGCCTTCTTCCACCTCTGAGCTTACATCAGCAATAGCTGCTCCACTGGGCTAATGTAAGCAATAGAAACATACACAGAGAGGACATAAGGACATAGCTGTTCAGTGGCCAGCAGTGCTCATCCTGCCACACATATGCCAGAATTTCCTCTCCTACAACCCTCTGGTCTCCCCTTTGATTTGAACACCAGCTTTTGCTAATTAGCTCAGCTTTATCTAATTAGCACCCAGATAGGAATGCCTCTCTTGGCTGCCTCTGCACTTGCAAAGAGCCCAGAGCTAAGGATTTATGTGGAGAAGCAGGGGAGAGCTCTTCCCTGGAGTCTGTGTGGTGTGTCCTCACCTTTGTGCACTGGGAAGATGTGTGAGTGTGTTCCTGTACTGGTGTTACTCTGTTGGCTGATGTAGAAGCTGGACATCACCTACACTAAAATGTCACTGTGCCAGCCAACCTATTTCTTTTCTGTGAATTTACTGTGTCTGGGCTTTTTTTTCTTTTATAATGGTCATGGTATTTTGCCTGTAGTTTGCCTTGGGAAATAGAGTGTGTCCTACATCCACATCTATTTTAAGACTCTGCTCTGTTGCTTGTTACCAGCTGGGGACATGGCTAGAAGGAGCAATGGTTTCATATTATAAGAGGAAGCACTGCATATTTCTAGGAGCCTATAACTATGAGATGCTAAATATATTTATAACCCAAGATATCATGCTCTTACTGATAGTACTCATTTCATCTGTCTTTAGTATTTTAAAAGTTGGCATTCTGGTTTAACTTAATGGAATAAGATTTATTTACAGACAGTGGAGAATAAGGCACACCCAGAAAGCAAATTATTCTGTCTCTAATATTTGTATTACATTAAGAAGAATATCCTTTCTCCTTTGTGTTAGTTCTGCTCAGAATTATTTGTGTTTAGGGAGGTCAGTAGAGATTACATTAACTTAATGATAAGAAAAACTCCGTTTGCTTAGTGCAGAACTGGGATTTACCCATTTAGGTGGTTCATGTACACTTGATGAATCTGCCTCTCTGTCTGCATGCTGCTGGATGCTTATGTTTGTGGGTAGAAAATGTTGTTTCAGCCCAAAGTGTATCTGCATAGTTTCCTGTGTGAAGGGGAGACAGGAGTGAGCCCCTGGTTCTCTGCAGTAGATGATGGATACCTGCAGTACAGACCTTTATCATGCTGTAAGGGTCTATGTGGGGCTCATAATTAGTGCTGGAACTGCTCAAATCCTTCTGATTAATGTAACCAAAGCAAGTTGTTTAACGGTGGTGCTGCACACCCATGTTCATGTATGTGCTCAGTAAAGGTTGCCGTGTGTTAAGAACTCATGCAGAGCAAATCAGTCCTGCTCTTACTGACAAAGTGCTTGGAGGATACAGTCCTTTACTGATGGAAATCTATTAATGTCAGTGTTCTGCCCAGATGAAAATAGCGAAGGGTTACAGGCATTTTCTCCAAAATTAAAACAGCCAGACAGAAACATTGTTTGTCAGAAAAGCATGAGGATGAATTTCCGCTGGGTGGAAGCAAAAAAGATTTGAGAGCAGGAATGCTTACTCTTTTCTTTCAAAAGCTTTGAAAATGCCTTTCTTAATATTTTGCATCCTGTGTTCATGCCTATGAGAAAAGGCTTTAAAAAAATCCAAAAGAACAAAAACCAAAAACCCCAACAAAAACTCTATGGCCAGAGATGGGACAAGAGGAATCCCAGGGCAAGCACTCAGTGGTGTTTCTGAATTGTTTTTATTTTTTCAGTGCTATAGCACTAAAAATAGGGTGAAAAGAGGGACAAGGGTACATAAAGGCGAGCAGGTACTTGGTAAACCTGGCAAAAGCTGCTTCATGTTTTGTTCATGGGGGTGGGTTTGTTCACGTTTCTTTCACGGGTGGTTTTCTCTGCAGTGCTTGTTTTTTGTAAAACACCTCTTTGCTTCACAGAGCTTCACGGTTGGTGGGTCAGAGCTGACTGTGGGAAACTGCAGTGTGCAATTGCTGCTCCAGTGCAAGGCCTGAAGGTCAAAAATGGCCCCCTTTTCCCTTGCTCCTAGTTCACCTGAGTATTTGGTAGCCCTGGTAGCCCCAGCTGTTCCTCTGCCTGCATTGGCAGACAGGAAAAACCTGTTTTCCTGGGTTTAAGCCAGTGCACTAGACACAGTGGGGAAGGATCATACTAGTTTTAGTGAGCTTGTCCTGGTGAATTAAGAGGATAGAGGCTAGAGAGGAGTGTTATGAGTGGATTTGGACCAGATAGGATGATTTGGAGGGGAGAAAGCCAAATTTTTTTATTGGTGTTGTCCTGTGCTGCAGGTTGCAAGTTAAAGTAACATCTCTATGTTTATCCAGCGTTCATGTATTATTACTGGGTAACACTTGGTGCTCTGAATGGTCTTTCACTGTGTTCAGTGATTCTCCTGTTTTTCTTCTTTAGGGAGGCCCAAAACTACTTGTAAACCTGCAGCTCACCTCTGAGACTGAAGGGGAGGAGAACTCTCTCAGTCAGAGTTTTCCATCCACTTTCATCTAATATTTAAGACACAGCATAAAAGTTACAGTTTATGCAGCAGTACTGGGGAGTGAATTTTGTATTGATTTTAAAATTAGTCATTTTTTTAGCTTGGTGTTTTATGCATCAGAAAATGGCCTTAGCTTCATTAAGAATGTGGTATATTATTAATATACATCATTAATTTATTCTTGGCACCAGGCTAGTAAAAGCACTTAAAACATTGCCCTGTCCTTAAAGCTGGACAAGTGAGATATTCATAAACGTGATGGGGAGTAAAGACATTTCAGAACAGAGCTGTTGGTCCCACCCATGCTTTCTTCAAACACCTCTTCCTTTAGGGGTCACCTGCATCTCCAACTGCATCTGCACAACAGTGGAGGTACTGAACTTGCCATCTAAAAAGCTGCAAGTCCAACTTTGGCACACAGGCCATTGGCACACAGGTTGCACACCCCAAATAGTTGATGAAGCAGCTGATTTGGGTTGAAGAAAAGGGATGGGCCGGGAATCTGCCCTTGCCTAGGACATCAGTGCCTTATCCTCATTTTTGGGAGGTCTGGGTACAACCTGCACCACATAAGGGTAAGTGCAGGAGCCTGCATGCAGCCAAATTGGAGATGAAGAGTACTAGTGCTTCAGGCACACCTCCAAGGCAAAGGACCCAATTTCAGTCCCTGCTCATATGCTGGTTTATTTATAAGCTATTAAAGATGTATAAAGTGATTTTTGGAGCAGGCAGTGGAGCCTGTGCCTCATGCTTCCAAGTGCATGGTCTGACTGACTGGTTTCTATGTGGGGTTTTTTTTGTGTTAGATTCTCCCATATTGGACATTGTTGTTTCTTGATTGGCATAAAAATTGAACCCTTGTATGGTATGGTTTAGCTAAAGTGATGAGCAACACAACATATAGTTGTGAGTTGTTTTGTTGTGTTTTTTTTTTAAACAGCAAGGAAATGCATTCTGGTAATTCACCAGCCTTTCCATGCAGGGTGACACTTCCCACTAGAGTTGCTGCTAGCTGAATTCTTGCTAACTGGACATAGTTCTGTCACCCCTGCCAGCTTTGTGGACAAGTGGCACTTGCTAATTTAAAGGCACTTTTGGTTCAACTCTTTCTTGCAAAAGAGCAGCAATTTCAGCAGTAGGTGATAGAATGGCTTGCATTGGAAGGGACATTAAAGACCATCCAGTTCCAGACCCCCTACCATGGGCAGGGATACCTTCCACTAAACCAGGTTGCTCCAAGCCCTGTCCAACACGGCCTGCAACACTCCCAAGGATGGGGCATCCACAATTTCTCTGGGCAACCTGTGCCAGGGCCTCACCACCCTCATGGTCAAGAATTTTTTTCCTAATATCTATTCCTCTGCTCTAAAACTGTTTTCCTTCTTACAGCCTGGTTGCTTATGGAATCCTGAAATGAAGTTCTTTGTCCTTGGTCTGCAAATGCAATTAGAAGGAAAATGTAGACAGAGGACCTGCTGCATCTGAAGAGTGTACTCATTCTTCTCTGGGAGGAGTGTATTTTACACAAATGTGTGATACTGTAGCAAGACTAGCTTTAAAAAGCAAAACAAACAACCAAAACCTCAAAGCACTTCATGGGCATCATGATTCATCCAAGAGGTCTGTTGTTGTACAGATATTGAGGAGTGACATCTGAGTTGGACTGATGGGGCTTTCAGCTATCCCATCCTTCTTGGTGTCAGTTCAAGAAATACGACATCATGACAGATGGCATTGTTCTAAAGCTTGAACGTGTTGTGCAAAACACTGAGAAGCCCTGGAGCTTAGAAAAGGCATTTTTTAAATTGGTCTTTTAAAGTCTCTTTAGTCTGCTGCAGGATCCTTATCATCTCTTACAGCTGGACATGTGACACATAGAAGCGCTGTGGATGTGCCTTTGGGAGCAGACAATGAGAGTTCATTTTAAGCTCTTGGATATATGAGGGTGTACGAGGCAAAGCGTATTATCATCATGTGGCTTTATTGTTGTAAAAGCAATTGTAGTAAAAGTTACGGTAATCCCTGGTGTTCTGCTTCAAAGCCCCTTGAAGTTTGCATAATGGCTCTGTTGAATGTTGAATTTTAGCAGCCTTTGAGTCGATTTTTCCCATTGTATGATGGTACCGATCAAACCTGCTGCTCCAAAGCTATCTTCAGAAATCCCTCTCGCTGCACTCTCCCTATTCCCCAGGCAGTTACAAACACTGACACAACCAGCATTTAGAAAGTTTTCTTAGATCTACTGATGAAAAGGACTCTCTAAGAGCTAGATATTATTCTGCCATCACATGTCAGGTTAGTGGGTTACAAAGTCTGTGCTACAGTGAGGAGCTTGTTGCCTTGAATGTCTGCATGAACCCATTTATCTCCACTTTTAAGCTATGATGATGGAGCTTTCCTTTGGAGGGGGAAACTATTATGATCACACTTTGACCAAGCTCAGTAAACGCCTCTCCATTGCTGCTGCTTTCTCTGAATGCAAAAGTAATGCCCTAGAAGCAGTTTCTAGATTTTAAAATCTTCTTTTTTGAAGACCTTGAGTCTGTTCTAAGTATGGTGCTATGTGAGTCCCCAGCAGTGTTTGCTGTGGCTGTCAGGAGTCACCTGCTGAGTGCACACCGGTGAAGGGACACATGGTAGACACCCATTTTTTAGGAGGAGCCGTGACTTGAGACATCCATTCACTTCCTTGACACCTCAGTGTGGCTTTGGGCAGGCCATTTTAATTTTCAATCTCATGATTTCTCACCTGTAAAACAGGAAGAGGAAGCACTCTCCTGGGCTGGGGTCATTCTCTCCAGCAAGGATGATCTGCCCAGTGGCTGCCGCACTGGAGACTTGCTGGTTGGAGACTGTCCCTGCTCTGCCATGCCTGCAGTGCTCCATGGCTTAGGAAAAAGGGGATACAAACCTGAAGCACTGCCTTGTAGAGTTGTGAATTTCCACACTCTGTACTGTGTGGTGCCTGAGTTGTTTGTGTGCATCCTGATGGAGAGCTTTGCTGTTTGTGTCTCCTTCACTGAGCAGCAGGTTGTTAAATTTTTTTTTTTTTAACTGTCTGTCTTGCTGGTGTTGCCAGTCACTTGGTGACACCTAAAAATGCATTTTCTAATTTAATTGTTCTGACAAATCCCATTACTGGCTGACTGGGGAGCTTCCACTCTGCAGTTAGAGATGCAGCATCGATTCACTGCGGGTCTTCCCGAGACAGAATTTAAAAAGCAGTGAGCCTCTGCTCACAAGAAGCAATGCCTCTCCTTGTTTAATAATGTCTATGGGAAAATTCCCAGCACTTGGCACAGTCTTCCTGTCTGCCTGTGTGCTGTTTGGATAACCCCAAAGGGGTTTGTAGCTAGAATGTGTCTTTATACCAGTTCTAGGATAAGTTCTGTAGAAACTTGTTAATTCCTCCCCTGGTTTGTTCCTACAGGGGATGGAGATGACCTGACTTGAAAGCTTTATTTAAGTTGAAACAATTCAAACTGGCTTTGTTGAACTTTCAGTTAAGTCTAAAGTATGTGAATAGCAGCAAAACTGGGATATCATTCCTAAAAAACACTATGGGTGAAAATGCAGTTTGTATCAGACCTGGACTCAGTTTGCTGCAATCAGGCAGCTGGATGTGGAGAGCAGTTTAGGTACATGAGGAATGGTCTGTGGTCAGCTAAATATTTCGCTGAGCCCCTACAGAAACACACAAACCTATGGCATTTGCTTTTCTGTGTTAGAGAGCTACTGTTTAGGTAGCTCTGCATGAAATGTATCTCCAATTTGTCTGCACTGCAAGCAGAGGCTATGGAGACTAACGGGCTGCTTTGGAGGACAGTATAGATTGAGATGATACTGTGAGTAGCTTTTTATTTACAGCTTCTCACAGCACAGCAGACAGCATGTAATTAGGGCAATTAAGGAAAGAGAGGACACCTTGTCGATCAGCGAATCAGAGAGGCAAAAAAATACATGTCTGGTGGGCTCTAAAAGAGGAGATGTTGCTCTTGGAGAGGGAAGCAGGATATATTTGCATCTTGCCTTCATTATGGATGGAGGAGAAAATACTGAACTAATGGGAAGGTAGTGAACAGACACTGACTGAAGATTTTTAAACGGAGCCGGGAAGACAATTGGCCAAAGAGATTTTTGGGTATAGGGAAAGCTGAATTTGAACCCACTCTGGAATACAGAAGACAGAAAGGACTGGGGAATAAAGCAAACATGGTGGTGGTACTTGTAAATAAGGTAAATCAAGCAGGATTAACCTACAGCTGAACAGAATGAGTGTTCTGACAACCCACAGAGGGAGGTCACAAATTTGCTCTGAATTTTTGCAGGTGATTCCTATCTCAGTCTTGTCCATTACCTTGTGAAGAAAGAAGAGCTGCCTCTGCTCTGGAGGCAGCTCTCATGGGTTCACATCCCAGGGGCTGTGTTGCTGTGTTTAGCTGGTCTGAAGCTCCTGCATTGAGCAGGCCAGTATTTGAGCAGCTGCTTCTGTAGATTTTGTTTTTGTTTAGAACTTGTCATCTCCTGAGGTGATCTTGAACACAAGGACCCATGGATGCCTTGGAGCGTGAGGTTAGTGAAGAACACGTCGATCAGCTTGGGGATCTCTGGAGCAAGAGGGCAGTGAAAATGGCAAAAAAAATGTTTTTATTGAGGACTGCTAGGTGAAGAACTAGCCAGAGGGCTGAGATAACCTAAGAGCAAGAAAATTCTCTGGGTGGGCTTGGAACTGGAGAAGGAAGAGCCTGAGTAGGATTGATTTATAGGCAGCAAAGACCTTGTTATAGCTTGTGAGTCACAGCTTTTTCTATTTGCTATGGCTTAGCAAACCATGAGCTTGTATTCTGGCTATTTCTGTGTTTTGTGTTAAACATGTAATTAAGAGGTCTGAGTAAGAACTTGTGGGCTCTGCAAAAGTAAGCAAGTTGGTGCAGATCAAGTCTACAGGGATGGAAACTCCAGCACAAAGGCTGGAAGAAAGAGCAGAGCCAGGGCAGCACAGGCTGAGAACTGCAGCACATATCCACCTCATCTTCCAGACATGGGATGCCACAAAACACTGAAGGCTTCTGGGATATGAGCATTTAACCTGTCCCCAGTTAAATAATCATGATGGGGGAAAATGGGCTTCAATTCCATGAAGTGCTGAAATCCAGGGATGGTTATAAAATAGGCAGCACACAGAAGGTGAGGGAACTGGGTGAGGGAGCTTATGGTGCCCAGCAGAGCTGAGGGGCCTGGTTTCTAACTGCCTGTGACCTGGATCTCATCAGGCTGCTGAGGTGACTCTCCTGGAGGTGGATCAGGCTGCTTTAGCACCTCCTGAGGTTTGGATCCCACAGTTTGCTGGTTATGGTACCATGCTGGAGGTGGGAGACCCCAGCCAGCTGCGGTTGGTTTGGAGCTGGATATGGACTGGGGCTCTTGTCATGGGTGCTGGTGAAATACTCCTTAATATGACAGTTTATCCTGAGGTGTATTTAACAAAACATGGCTGTGAATGTTACACTGATCCCCTTTGTCCTCTGGAAGGGAGATAAAAGGGAGCAGGGGTGGGGGAATGGATGGGTTCCCTGGATCCCCCGGCATGCAGTGATGGTGACAGAAGGCAGTGTCCTCTTGGGGTGAATGTCCCCCCTTAAACCCTGGGGTGGTGTGTAGGTGCATGCAGCTCATGCATGTGGGTTTGAGGGGCAGGGGCCAGGCAGGCAGCCCCTGCTGCTGCCTCCGTGCTGTGTCCTCCTGGCCTGAGAGCCAGCGAAGGCAACCCCTCCTCTGCATGCCTGGGGAGGTGATGCTGGGGTCGCTGGGCCTTTCCCTGCAAATTAGGCTTGTGGCTTTGTCAGAAATGACATCATTTGTTAGGCAGATTTCTTCATTAGGAAGCTTTCTAATCTCAGACATGAGCGACACAGAAACCCTCCCCACCCCCTCGGCACCAGGGAAGCCGAGCTGCACAGCCAGTCTCTGCAGTACTCTGGGCTTATTTATCATTCATGGCATCATGTTTGTTTTATGACAAATGAACTTAATCATGATTTTCACAGTGGAATACACGGGAAAATACGCAGGATAGCCATAGCTGCAGGTATAGAAAACCAAACTTAATTTAGAAAGGATATACAGCAGCAGTCTAAGCAGCTGAAGAATTGAATTAATCTAATAAAAAGACTCAGCTATATATAATTCTTCATGCTGAAACAATAGTCCCATGAGACAGGATGGTGCTCAGGTTCTGCATTAAACTTTTTTCTTGTGTGCTTAATGCTCAACCAAATCATTATTTATTGCTGAAAAGTGCATTTGGGTGTTGGGAATATATTTTTTTTTTCCTCCCCAGTGTTTCAAAGGGGAGGAGGGTAGGAATTGCTGATCATTTATTAATGCTCTGTTCCATTGTGGTCTTAATCTCCAACAGATGGTCCAGGATGCTCTGGCTAAAATTCAGTGTGAGCATGCTGACTTACACAGGGCTTTCCATTTCAAGTATGGTGAGGGAGAGACTGGACAAAGGCACTGAGTGTGGTGGTCATCCTCAAATGTGATTCCAGCAATTTTAGAGACTGGGAGTTAATCCCTCCATTCCAGAGAGAAAGGGATGTGCATGTAGGTTTGTGTGCACACATACACACATGTACATATGGATGTGTTTTGAAGGTTTTGATTCTTTGACATGGTATTTACTGTGTGGCCACGCTCGCCGTGGAAAATCTGATAAACTGTTTTCTTGACCCTGGCAGTGCTTTATGCTTCCAATTTCAGCATCATTTCTGACTCTTATCAGTATTTTTCTTCCTCTCATGATACCAGAGCAGAAATTATGATGGTTGAATCAGGAAGAACAATGCTTCAGAAACTAACTCACTGCTATCAGTGGATTTTTGTGCTACTCCAGCCAACTGAGATAATGGTGTGAGCTGTCTACACTGCACTAAAGTGCATTTCTGTGTGTAGAAACATCATTAAAGAGTGGCTTAAAGTACATAGCACTAAAGAAACATTTAGGATAAAAAATAGAGGAAACATCCCAGAGTGTGGTACCAGGCATCCTAGACTCTTCATGAGATTTAGTGTCCAAGGGTGGAGAGCTTTCCTTGGGAGAATAGTGACAGTAATTTCTTCAGTCTAGCAAAATGAGAGCTCCAAGGGAATGATTGCTTCCTATAAATATTTTCAAGGGATAAGAGCTGATGCTGACAAAATAACTAATGGATGTAGCTTGGTGATGAATAAATTTAGTCTGGAAATTTAGAAGACTCCTAAATATCATAGAAGTCCATGTTGTGGAAAAATTTTCTAATCAGTGTAAGGAACCAAAAGTCAAATTGTTTTTTAAGACAGAGGTTGATGTCCTGAAAAGGGCCCTGTGACACTGTTTGTCACTGGAGAAGGGGATGGCTCTACCTAGTGGTCCCAATGTTGCCCACTTAGGTCTTCAAACTTTGCTGAAACTGGTTCCATTGCCCATGAAGTGTCCTTAAAGTGAGTTGGAAAGCAGCAGCCTCCAAAAGTCTGACTCCTTGGTTTAAAAATGTAAATGGAGACAAATAAGATGGCCTTGTTTCATCTGTAGACTCCAAAAAGTGCAGTTGAGAAGAAGGTCATGGAGATGCCAGTTGTGGTGGGGCTGGAGAAGGCAGGAGCTTAGCTCCCAAGTATCTCCTTGGGGTATGTCAGCCCTTTCACATCTGGGAGGCATTTACCCCACTTCCATTAGCCCACTAGAAAACTATCTTGCCATCTCCTGCCAAGTACTGATAGGAAATAGGTTTATTTTTGAGGGCTGAAGTGCTGATGAGCAGAAGGGACTTTCAGCCATTTCTAAGGCTGGCAACAAGCCTCAGATCTGAGATATCCATCTCCTTCTTTGGGAGGCTGTGTTTGAAACTCTGCAACCTCTGCCACATCTCAGACCTTCTTAAGGTTTTTGTTCCTGCATTGCCCCTGCTCTGCATGGCTTTGTATGGCAGAGGAGTACCACGGGAGAGACTGATTCCCATCTGGACAGTTCTGCATTCTCCACTTTTTGCATGTGCCTGAGCAGTAGAATTCATTAAGAAAATGTGCTTCCAACCATCAAACTGCACTTCTGCATCTTCTCAGCCTCTGCTGCGAAGCCACAGCCCTGTCTGGAAGTTCAGCACTGCTGCTGCTGCACTTCCACCCAGCTTCACCCTCCTGCCTTCTCCCTGCATCTCTGGTATCCTCCTCTGGCCACGGGACACAGCCCAGCCTGCAATCTCATTAGAGCCATCTCTGCTGCAGTCTGGCCCTCTGGGGCTCCAATCCCAGGGACTTTGGGAATGGACCAGAATTGGGAAACCTACCAGTGTTTTTGAGCAAGAATCTGTACCTTCAGATCGCACATCAATTTAATGAGTATAAACTATTCAGGCACTCACACTCTGATGCACATTACTGATATTTTTAGCATCTGGACTCTCAGGAGGATGCATCTCTGTCAGCCTAGCTGCTGTAAGAGGCAGTAGAGTAAAGCTGGATTGCAGATGGACAAAAGTTTTGTTTTTACTTCTCATGAAAGTGATGTCATCTTATAAAATTCACCAGTGTCCTTCATACACTTCCAGGTGAACAAGGCTTCACAATTTAGATAATCAATAAAATATAACAGCCAAAAAGAAGGAATGTAGAAAAAGGATAGTTGGAAGACTATCCTTTGTTGCATGAGTCCTGTCAAACCTTGTTTAGCTCCTGTGTCTTGGCTCATGGCTGTCCCCAGTGACCTCCCAGGGAGGGGGACAGATGCTTTCCAAAGCAGGCTGAATGCACTCTATGGTCCAATGGCATGTGGCTGGGGAAGGGGGTGTGGGGGAAAAGGTGGGTAGAAATGGCTTTGTGCATCTCCACTACTTCATGTGGAGTCACGAGAGCGACTACAACTGGAGTTAAATCAGCCTTGAGGCAAGGCTAAGTTATGTCAGACTTTAGCAGCCCTAAGGGGAACAAACTGGAGCTGATGTTTCCTCAGACTCAATCCTTGCCTTCCTTATTGTCCTACCCAAGAAGGAATCAGTGCTTTATACAAACTTCTGGATTCTTGCTCCTGTAACTGGTTAAATCGTCCTCAGCTGATGCTTATAGTGAGGGGCAGAGCAGCTGTAATGTGCAGGAACAGACATAACAGCTCATTTGACTGATTCGAGCACATAGATGACACTGGGGGAAGGTTCAGTCTTAAATCAGCACAGTTCTGCCTTAAGCTAATCCTCTCCCTGCCCAGTGTTTCCCACTGAAAGCCGTGTTAGCCAGCAATATCCCAGCCCTGCTGATGAGGATGGTAGCACAGCAGCACAGAGCAAAGCATCCTGCCTCCCTGCTGCCTCCAGCAGTGTGCCTGCTCCAGCCGAGGTCTCTACACCTGATGTGGAGGAAAATTAGCATCGGTCTGGTGCTGCTGAACCTGTCTCAGGCTGTTATCCAGCAGACTGGTTGTGGCTGCTTTGGTCCAGGCAGCAGGACCTACATGTGTTCACTGTGCCTTCATGCACATGTACCTCATGCTCTTTGCTGCTCCAGACTGGAAAAGCTCCTTTTCTGCAGGAAGACAGGTAAAATGCCTGAGGAGGCAGGTAAAATTCCATGCAGGGAGGCCACCACCTCCTCATTCACTCCCAAACATCCTCCTCTTCGGGGCTGTGTGCTCATCTGAGAATAGCTCCTTGCCACAGCCTCCTCCGCAGGAACAGACTTATTTATTCATAGGCGTTGGGTTTGCTCTGATAGTCTCTCTGAATTTATTCTAAAAAGAGATTTGCCTTGTGCCTGGGAAGTGCCTGGCCCTTCCTCCAAAATGAAAGTGAGAAAAGCTCCTAGTGTGTTTTTGTACATGGTTAAAAATAGTGTCCTAGAAATGTATGATGGATAAATATGAATGAGGGAAGTGTAGATCAAATGTAGTAACCTTCAGAGTGTACATATGGACAGGTATGTGTGTCCTAGAGCTTCTAAAATTTCTCCTGTTCTCTTCTCACCCATTTCATCCTCCAGTCTCTCCTTTCTTCTCTACCTCTCTTGTCCTTTGTTTCCATGGCTTTGCTTTAATTCTTCTGCACCACTCTTCTTTCATTTAACTCTCACTCTGCTCTGCCTATTTCTGTCCCTCCACATCACTGTCCTTCTCCCCCTCTGCTTTCCATCCTGCTCCTCCACACCTCATCTTTGTCCTCTCTCCCAACACCTCTTCCTGTTCTTAGCCAGTGCTCCCTGTTCTTACTTTCGTCTCTGCATCTTTTTCTCTTCATTTCTCAGCTGTTTCCTTCTCATCATCACACCCAAAATCTGTTGGGGTTGCTTTGTCCAGGTAGCCTCTGGGGTAGGCACGTGAAAAAGATCTCTAGTGCAGTTTAGCCACTTGGTACAGAGGTGGGAAAAAACTACATGTGAAGTTAAAAGCTGACTTGAGAACCACCTGAAACACTCGGAGACTGGGTAAACTGGGCTGGGGGATGAAACACGTAATTAGAATGGAAAAGCCATTTCTGCTTTCCCCCTTGAAGACTAGGCTGACCTAGGTCTGCAGCTTGGGTGAGACCCACCTGGAGACACCCTGAGGCAGGTCTGGGCAGGAGATAGGGACTCTTGATCCCCAAAGACAGAGGCCTGGCCTGGGTTGCCAGCACAGCCTTTGGCTTGGGAGCAGGAATGGCAGCCAAGGGAGGCATTTCACTGCATCCTGGATGTGCAGTCAGAAATATCTCACTGGAATGGCTGTTTACACTTGTCAACTTGGTCAAAAGCTGGCATAAAATCCTGAAGCCTGTATCTGATGTATTTAACTGGATGAAAACTTTAGAGCTGAAGAGTCGTCCCATATGTTGCAAGTACCTTACAGTGACAGACCTGAATGTTTATCCACATAAATACCCTTTCACACTACAAAACAGTGTTAAATGGCTCCAGGGTAAGTGGATTCGAGCCAGTGATGCTATAAATAGCCAGCTGGAAATGCTCTTCATGCAGTCTCCCATCCTCAACTTCCCTCATATCTCCCATTTCCAGTTTTTAAGGGAGAAAAGTCATAGAATGGTTTGGGTTGGAAAGGGACCCTGAAGAACATCTAATCCCAACCCCAGTGTTGGTTATTGTCTTCGGGATATTTCAGGTCAGTCTGGGAACTCTGTGGATCTCTGAAGCTGGTTTTGTGTTACAACCCTGTGGCTGATGTGAGCATCTGCTGGGCAGTAAGAAAAGCAGCACCTGAGCCAAGTGGCATTTGGATAAGAAGACATGATATTTTAAACTTCCTGAAATTCCTAATTTATTGTGGAAAGCCATTGCCCAATAATTAGTTGTATTTAACTACTGAGAGCCAATTTTCCTCTTGAAAAAATTAGTGGAAGAATGTAGTGGCTTGTGTTTTGGAGCAGAGTACAGCATGGTCCTTCCTCAATTTCTGTCCATCCTCAACCCTGTACAGACTTAATTTCATGTTTGCTAAGCAATGTGCACTGTTCTAGCATTCAGCATTAAGAAAAAAAGTTGATTGTTCTTTTTAGTGAAAGGGAAGTGTTCAGAAAGGTTCACTGAAAAATTTAATGTCTGCAGGGTCATACTCTAAATTCTTGTGAACAAAGGAGGGGAAAGGGGGTCAGTTTTTCCTTGTTTGCTTGGGCTAATAAAAATGCCCATTGCCTGCTTTTAAATTAAAGAGTATTTTGTTCATTCACTTCTGGAAAATGCATAAGCAAGTTGCTGTGAAGAGGCAGCTTTAAACAGCAGCTGCTTTGGACAAGCTGGGCCTATTGGAAGTGGGGTTCTCTCTGCTTTTTGCCCTCCACAGCTCAGCCCCACAACTGATAATGCTGAGGAAAGACAGGACACTGCCTGGATCACCTGCTATTGGGAGCAAGGGGAATGGAAATCTGTGCAGGCAAAGATGGCTTTTATGTCTCCTGCACAACTCCTTCCAATAGATGGGATTTTGGGACAGTGATTTATATTAATACTCAATAGGATGTTACCATAGCAACTATACAATGTGGTGAATAATTTCATGGGCTTAAATCCAAAACACTGGGAGCTAAGATGGGTCTGAGCATCATTTAGGGCTTTGGTCATGTGGGTTCTATGCTGGCCTGATTGGTCTTGGGGAGAAGTTGGGGTAGAAGATAAAAGGTGCTTCTCTGGCTCTGAAGGGAGCTGCAGCCTGTTGGGTGCAGCTGAGGTGGGGTAGGGAAAATTAAGGACACCCTCCTTATGCACCATGTTGCACGTGCTGCCATGAGGGACTCTGATGCACAGCACTTCCCTTTTACATTAAGAGTTTGCTGTAAACCAGATCTGACATTTAGCTTCAGGTCAAATTAAATTGATTTGACCTAGAATGATTTTTATTGGTTTGTTTTCGTTTCACGTAAAAAAAAAAAAAATCGTTAAAAAAAAATCTGTTACAGCTCAGTTCCAAGCAGAATTACTTCCCTTTAATTTTCTCTCTTGCCAGACTGAAGAGTCTCTTATTTGACCAGTTTTCATCTGTAGTGCTAATTTACAAGAAGCAAAATGGGGCTGTCTGCAGTGGTGCCAAAAAAAGGCATCTGGAACCACCTCAAAGGGCAGAACTGGAGTTCATTCCCTGCTAAGGCCCATCCAGAGGTAACAGGCAGATGGTATATGGGCACCCCTGTGCTCCCTGTTCCACTCCTCTGCCCTTTTCCGTCAAAAAATACACCTTGACATGCAACCTAATTTTATATCTTAATTCAAGCCATTTTTTCTCCCATCCTCTAAGACTGTGACTAATTCCTTCCTTTTTCTTTCACCAGTACCTTGAGAGTATTTATAGACTGTGATCCTGTTCTCCCCTTCCCTTCCCCCTTCCATACAATATAAATTTATCTCTGTTGTTCCCTCCTCCAGGCTGGTCCCAGGTGTCCTGTCCTCTAGTACTTGTGCCATCAGCATCTTCTGTAGCTTCTCTGCATTTTTCTATGCTTTTCTTAACTGAGTGAAATAAACCACACAAATACCTGGCTCCTGGTTTTCCTGTGCCAGAGGACAAGGAACAGATAAATAGCAGGAGTCTCTTCTCCCTGCCCTGTCCATCCCTGTGTGGAACCTTCTTTGTTTTCTATTGCAGGGTTAGTTCATGAGCTCTTACTTATTTCATTTCTGTTTGTGGGATGCCTGTTGCCTCCTTTAGTGTCCTGATGGGTGTTCAGTCATGCCCAGTCTGCAGCACTCCACATACACTTGCACTCTGAGCCTCTGCCAAAGGGAATATTCTGCATTCCTGAGGAAAGACTTATCCACTCATGCATTTACACTACCCTGGCTGAGATTTTTAATGCAATGAATGATTAGCCAACACCTAATACTGCATGTGAAGACTTCACGACATCTTAGTGTCTTAATTCTCTTGTTATCACTTTATCCATTTGACTGATGTACTGCATGTATGTTATGAGTTGGTTACTAGAGAGAACTGAATGCCAAAATTACAAGAGAAAGTGAAGTTTCCCACACTCACTATTTTTCCTTTGCTTCCTAATGCCAAGATTATAGCCATGAAGGCTATTAGTTTTAATTAATTTTTTTTTTAAGCACAAGACAGAGAGGCTGGACATGACCTGGCCATGTGCACTGGCAGCCCAGAAAGCCAACTGGGCTGCATCAGAAGCAGTGTGGGCAGCAGGCCAAAAACGGGGATTCTGCCCCTCTACTCCACTCTCATGAGACCCCACTTGGAGTGCTGCATTCAGCACAGGAAGGACATGGACCTGTTGGAGCAAGCCCAGAGTGGGACCTCAAAGCTGCTCAGAGGGCTGGAGCACCTCTGCTATGGAGACAGGCTGAGAAGGTTGGGATTGTTCAGCCTGGTGATTGTTCAGGGTGACCTAATTGCAGCTTTTCAGTACCTAAGGGGGCTACAGGAGAGCTGGAGAGGGACTATTTACAAGGGAATGGAGTGACAGGACAAGAGGGAATGGCTTCAAACTGAAAGAGCAGGGTTAGATTAGATGCTAGGGAAAAATTCTTTACTGTGGGGGTGGTGAGGCCCTGGCACAGGTTGCTGTCCCATCCCTGAGAGTGTTCCAGGCCAGGCTGGATGGGACTTGGAACAACCTGGTCTAGTGGAAGTTGTCCCTGCCCATGACAGGGTGCTGGAAGTAGATGATCGTTGAGCTCCCTTTCCACCCAAAACATTCTCTGATTCTAATGCTTAATCTTACCTAGTAGCAGTGAGCTTCTGAATACCCTCTGGCTCACAGTGGTAGACTCGAAAAATGAGCTTTTCCCAGAAGACACATTGCTTCACTTGCCCTCAAGTTTTCTGGATGTCCTCTTCTCTCTCTTTGAAAGCACCGCAGAAAAACTGCTTGCCATGTTTTTGTATTCCCTTTGGACATTTTTATGATTGTGGCACAAACGTGTGGGTGAATCAGCAATATCTGCAGAGATGTCCTGTCCAGAACTTGTTCTATAAGCTGTTCTCAGCTGAAGTGCAATACCTGCTATATCTGCTGGGATGGAAGGGGTTTTGTTAGTCATCACAGCTGCAAATCTGACCGTAGCTGTCTCCCAAAAGTAGCTCCTGCTAAAATCTGAAGCAGGAGAGTTGCTGTGGAGGTCATGTATTTATCCTGTCTCCTCAAGCAGGAGCACCTTTACTGATAACATTTGAGATTTACTTCTGTAACTGCTCTTAAAAACCTTCAGTTGTTTAGGATCTGAAACCTCCTTGGGCTGAATAAGAAATTACTTCAGTGCTTTCTGCCTCTTCTCAGGTCAGGGTGGCAGCAGGTTTGGAGTCTTGGGTGTTTCTCTGGGAGAAGGGACATTCTTTGGCGGAAAACAGACCTCCCTGTGACTGAAAATCTAAGTTTTCATTGCAGCTTTTCCTAGAAATCTTCCAGCAGATGTGGGTGAGGCACTTGTGTGCAATAACCTCTTCACAGGTACTTCAGCAGCACTATTGGCACACTGATGGGGAAGAACAAGGGGAGAAGTCTCTGCTCCTGCCTTTCCCTGCAGCTTCCACAGTTGCCAGCACCTGACCCTTCTCGTGCAGCAGAGGCTCAGGGAAAGCTGCACGAGGTGTCACGATCTTGTAATTATTCCCAGCTTTTCCAACACCAGACTGTGCTGCCGAATGTGGAGAGAGGCTCCTGACGGAGAGGTTGGTCCTGGCGCTGCTGTGAAGCTGCTGCCCCCCTCCTGCTCTAATTGCACACAGTAATTCCAGCAAATAGGTGGTTTGGCTCAAGGTTGCTCCGCCACAACCTCAGAAGCTTTCAGGAGTGCAGCCTCTGCTGTCTTTAAACCTGCAGAACACTGTGATTTAGCCACCAACTCTGACTGCAGGGAGCTGGGTCAGCCTGCAAACAGCAGTGGCGGGACTTTGCTGTGGCTTTCCTCCGCTCTTCCAGAGAAGCAGTGATCAGCAGCTGCCTGCCCTAGAGCAAAGCAATGCCCCTATCCCTGCCCTGCTGGCTGCAAGAGAGGGCCAGAGCCAAAGATACCCATATCCTAGGTTTCCTTATCCCAGGAAGCAGTGGGTGAGTCTGCAGTATCCTCAGGTTATCCAGGAGTGAAGAGCCTGTGAGTGACATTCAAGGTGTCTGTGAAAGGTGCTCAAGGACAAGCCAGCCTGTTGACCAGGCCCAAGCTCAGGTCCCACAGCACCCTTTGAAACCTTCAAGCTTTGCAAATGAAAAGAAATGGAGTGCTGCCAAGTAAGAAAGGAGTAGGAGCATCTCCTGTGCTTTCAAAGAGGGTGACAGTCAAACTAACCTATGTCAAAACATCTCTAATATCTTAATTATGCCTCCACCTGGAGCACAGACTTAAAAATTTCTGGCTGCTTTCCTGGGTGGATGAATAGTTTTGGTGTCATGTATTCACAGTCAGGAAATGGAAGGGTTTGTAGTTGTATTGGTTCTTCACTAAGCTAGAGTGAGGGGTGGGATAAATCTCAAAAAATGTCCTTCAGGGAAATTAGATGTCTGGGAAGGATTTTTTCTGTCTGGCTTGGAGTAAACTCATATTTTATAGGAGAAGAGAGATAGTGTCAGGTAAAGAAAGGAGATACCTTGAAGGCAAGGACATTTATAGCATTAGTTATAGCACATATGGCCCAATCCTCCTTAAGCAGAAGATGGAGACAGCAGGTTGATGCTGATTTATGACTGCAGTGGCTCTGCCCCACATTCTGCACTACTTTGAGAGGTTTAAGTTTAACATACTTTTGAAAACTCTTTGACTGACTTTCTTATGCATCCTTGGTGCCACCACCTTCTAGAAATAGAGAGAAATCACTTAACGTGCAAGGAAACCACATTAGTGCTTGGATCAGAGTTTGCTTCCTCACCCACCTCAGCAGAACCTCCCCATTTTTCTTTTTTTTCCATTATACCTTTTCTGATGTTATGTATTCCGGATCCTACTTGATGCCATACTGGGTCTTCTCTCCTGATGTTTCTGTTGCTGCCAGTAGACACCAGGAGCCAGCATACCTGTTCCTCTGGTCTTTCTGGAGCAGGTCTTTCATGGAGCAGGTCTTTCTGGAGCAGGGGAAACCTTGGGTGAAAAGAGAGTTGGTTAGATGGTGATTTTTTGAGCTCTGTCTGTGCCTGCGTCAGCCTTGCTCCAGCGTGTGCTCTCTGACCTAGATATCCCTGCTGTCCCTTGGGCATTAGATTTGATCCTGATTTATGGCCAGCAATGCCTTGCCCTCAGACTGTATTTGTTGGCTCCCGGGGCCTCATACTTCCTTCCCTGGCGACAGTTTTATGCAGGTGTAACTCTTGTGCCTTTGGTGGAGTCACTCCTGATTTACCCCAGCCTGCAGTGCCTGACAGCTGGTTTTCTCCCTGAATTACTGTGCCTGACACATTACTGTAGGTGTTATGCATTGTCACAAAATTAATTTTCCTCTCGAGAGCCCTCAGTGATTTCAGCTGAACTTCATTGCAATTGTTGCTCTGTCTCTCTGGAAGATTCATGTCGCTGGAGTGGCTTCAACCCTGGGGGATGGGGAGCCAAGATCAAGTGCAAGACAACCCTTTCTGCTTTTTTCCTCAGTTTTTAATAGCTGGATTTCCATGAGATGTTGTGGTCAGGTACAAGTAACCTAGAGAAAACTCAGCAGTCCCTCCAGATTGTATCAGATTCTTACTAAAATACTTGTATTTCAGCAAAAATCTTTCTCCAACACTGGATTTTACCTTCCTGTGAAAGAGCTGTAGGGCAATGATTTCTGTCCTGGGTTTATCACAGCATCAAAAGCAGCTGGCATTGGCATTTCTCCCTTTTCCAGGCCGATTTGGAATCTGCAGCCACATGGCTGGAGATTGACCTACAGCAATTGTGAGAAGCTGAATTTATAAGTGACTGGGACCTAGCAAAGGTGGGGCTGGAGGGGCCAAAGGTGCCTGTGACAGGGCTCTGGGATGGAGCCTGGCCAGGAGAGGGGGTGCTTCTGCAGCTGAGATTGGAGGACAACCTGGTCTGAGTTCAGACTGCTTTGGAGCAGTCTGGGGTTAAAAACAGTGAGCAGCTGAAGTTCCTGAATCATGCTGCAAAGGGGATTTAGGTATTTTAGAACTTAAAGATGAATGAGACTTAGTCAAACACATATAGATTTTGTGAGATTGGTGTCTAGTGCTCTAAGGGGAGCTGGGCCCCATTTCAAGTCATTGAAAAGCATGATTTAGATGCTAATTCACTTAGTGCTTGGAGGAGTTTTTTGGGACTTGGAGTTTTATCATTCCAGGGAAAATGTCCCTAAGGTGAAATAAGAATGAATTAATCTTATAAGTGGGCTTTAATTATCCTTAGGAAATTTCATTTGCTGATGTTTTAGGTAGTATCTTAGTGTCACTGAACCCTACTGACTAGTCATTTTACTATCACCAGAGTAGAAACCTTTTTTTTCCTGAACCAGGTTTTTGTTAAAGCTCACTAAATGATATTTGTCTCCTTTCTTTTGATAATGTCACACATCTAGCAGGAGCACTTGCAACTTTGTGCATCTTTCAAAGTGTTCTTGTGCTCCCCTCAAGGCTCCTTTTAAAATGTTCCGGATTTTTCATGCTGTCCAGGGTACTGTGGAGGGCTGTCACGGCCCTTATACCAGGATTTCACTGCCAGAGCAACTTGGAGCTCTCGGAGACCATTTATTGAAGCAGAAAGCTTGGAGGGCATGTGGGGGTGGGAAGTGTCGAATCATTTACTATGGGTTCACTTTGCACACTGGCTGGTTGGCTTTGGGGCACCTGCTGAGCATCCCCTGCCATGTGCCCTGAGCTCTGTTGGATGTCCGTGGGAGCTGAGGATATTCAGCATCACCAAACCAAGCCCTGCTCCTCTGTTTGACTTGGCCTGGTCTGGGTGCACCATGACACCCACCGTGGCTACTCAGCAGCAGCAAAAAGGTGGAGCCTGGTATCTTTTTGGAGAGGCACTGACAGGGAGACAACAGATGATGTGGTGCAAAATCCCTGACAAAAGAGAAGACGCCAGGATGGCAGTGCCAGCAGCACAATGTGTCCTGCGCTCCCCAGAGTGGATCTGTCTTAATCTTATTAAAAGCTCAACAGTGTATTATCCTGCACATCTCTCCCACAGACAGGGCCGTAGCACTCCTCAGCAGAGCCAGGACCTGATCCATGCCTGCCCAGTTGCTGGAAAAAACCAGAGCTGGCTGGTGCAACAGGACAAACCTTGGGAAGCCACAGGGAAGAACCGAGCTTTGATGTAAAGTGATGGTGACCTGCCACCTGCTGATGGGGTGTCAACCAGGCAAACCTGTCTCAACCAGGCAAACTGAAACTCCCAAAAGTGTTAGGGCCTCCAGGAACTGGATCCTGAAAGGAATTTGTCCCCTGCTCCAGCCTCTGTGCTTACGAGGAGGTGGGGAGTTGATAAAGGATACTCATCCCCAGCAGGCAAGCTTTTTGGGGCTGGGATCTCAGTTGATCCCCATTCCCCCATATATTTAGCCCACGGAGGACTGAAATTGGTTATCCCTGGAACTGGAAGCTGCAATGCCTGTTTACAATAGACAGCTAAAGCTGTGGAAAAGTGATAGAACTCCAGCTGGGGCTGGAGGCTGTAGTAACTCATATCCTCTGCAAAATTACCTGGGGGAGGGGTTTTACATGCATCAAAGCTTATAATTAACTTGTTTGAGTTTAGGACTTGCTTCCATCTCAGGAGGGGATGAATTAGAAGCCACTCCAATGAAGTCAATGGAGTAATCAGGTCGTCAATACTATAAAGTCTGTTTTTTTCCACCCTGTCCTGTTGCCCTCCTACCCGTGCAGGAGGCAGAACCTGCCTTTCTGCATGGCAATATTTCCTCTGGTTGCTGCAGGATCTCGAAGGGAAGGCTGAATAACTTGCACAGCTGATGCACTGACTCACTCCTGTCCCCAGGAGCTAAGCTCAGACTGTCAGCTGCTCGGAGACAGCGGGACGCAGCCTTCCTGCTGCTCTGAGTTTCCCCAACACATCCAGGACCCATGCAGAGAACCAGGGGGAAGTAATAACAGAATAGGAGCATGGATCCTTCTGATACATCCGTTTTTCTCACAGCATCTACTTTGCAAATGAATCCCAAAATGACTCTCGGGGTATGGCCATTCACGTTTGCCAGTGTGAGATTTGTGGACTTATACCTTTTCTGCAGTCAGGATTATGAGAATTCTGGAGGAAAGGAAGTTGCTATCCTGTAAAGTGGGTTTGGAAATCCTGAGCTAAAACAAAAGAGCACCATCTCCTGGCAGCTGGGAATAGCTGGCACTGCTTCCAGGGATGCCTGGAACTGCCTGGTGCAGTTCTCCTGCAGGCAGCTTGCTGCTCTCTGCGTCTAAACCTTGAGCATCTGGAGGTGGGGTAGCTCAGGGCTGACAGCTGGCTCTGGACATTGAGAAAGGCTAATCCAAGGGACACTGGGAGCTGATCTAGTGGTGTTATACACAGCACAGTGATGCCTCTGCTTGGCATGGAAGTTCTCAACTGTTTGGGTTTCAAGCTCTACTTTAGTTAATGTACAAGTGCTCAAGTACTATTGAGTTTCGCATGGATATTGAAGTGTTTTGGGTTAGGAAAATCATGAAGAAGGGTCTTTGCAGAATTGAGAGCGTGGCTCCTGAGTGGTTATCAATGGGGGGAACCAGCCTATTACGAAGTATTGTGTGATTTGGGCTGGGGCTGAGAGATGCCTCTGCCCCTTGTGCAAGATGCCTTTGCTGCTGCCAGGAAGGTACTAACAAAAGACACTTGGAAATCTGTGGAGCATTCATGAGGTTTGAGTTGGACTTGAAATCAAGCAGAGAGGAAAAAACAGCTTGGTCTGCTTCCAAGAAGACAGAGTGTGCTTTGAATCTGGAGACAGGCTTGGGACTGCTGGTCCCCCTGTGTACCATGAAGAGATGTGTAAAAGTGATAAAACACTGAACATCTGTATAAAGATGTATATGGACAGAGATGAGAACACAGTAAGGCAATATAATATAAGTTTTGAAGAGGAAGGTGGCTGAGGTGGGACAGTAAAAAGAAACAATGAGACATCATGTAACAGGGTCAAAAGAACAAAAAAAAGTCTTTCCTAAGACTAAGTTAGGAATAAAAAGAGACAAGCTTTTCACAAAGAGCATAGGATTTTAACTAGTGGCTGATGACAAAATTATAAATTTGGTACAAAAAAAGGCAGGACTGTCTAATAGCTACTTTTGTTGTGTATTTGGAAGAAAGCAGGAAGATGTATTTACATGATGGTCATGGGTGAATGACAAAAATGAAGGAGAGGTTGGAATGTAAAACTGCTGGTGTGAGGCTGAGAAACATATCTCTGCTGGTCATCAGAGAGGGCTCCGAGCTGTGGTTTGGTCTCCAGATACAGATGTTTAGGTGGTGGCAAGGTCTGGGCAGTGGGACTCCCCTGCATCGCTGTCAGGTGCAATGGGATGCCCTGATGGCTTCCACAGCCTTGCTGTGAAATCAGCCTGTCTAGGCAATTAGAAAATAAAAAGCTTGCCAAAATGCCCCACCACCTCCTTGAGCCTTTAAGAGAATATAGGACATATTTTTAAGAGTCAGGTTTCAGTCTCAGTGCTGAAAGTTAGTTACTGCATATCCCTGAGTTCTGGGAGTCCCAGATCAGAGCAAAGTTGCTGTGCTGGAAAATCCTCATCACTCAGCTTTGGCTTCTTTGTTATCTAAGATCTCTGGATGACATCTAAAGGGCTGAGGTACTGGAGGTGACACACGGCATGAGAGACCCTCTAGCATCATTTAGGGTAAGGCAAACAACAGTGCTCCCCTTTTTTATGCTTTTTACTATCTCTAGCATGAATTAACACAGGTCAGGGACTGTCCAAATGGGTCAAGGCAGACCTTGCTGCCAGGAGGCTGTGATGCGTATGGACAGAGGAGAGACCTGGGGAGACCCTGCTTCTGGGAGCTGGCAGCCCTGCTGCCCTGGGGTAGCTGGTGATGGCTCCTGAGGCTCAATATCTGAAGCAAAAGTCAGAGCCAACTATTTAAAAGACTTACAGGAATTTGCTGGAAGCAGCTTGCTCCCGCTATTCTGCTTTTGTCTGAAAAGGTCGCTGAAACCTTGGTTCCTCCAGTTGCAACCAAAGAGCTTTTCTCTTCTCAGCACAGCTCCAGGCTGTAAAAATGGCATCGTCTAATTAAAGACTATTTCCCTCTCTCCTCTTCTGAAAAATTAATGATTTTGACCAAATCACTGACACGCAATAAATATTGAACCTCGCATTGCAGGGCTGCCAGCTGTTCTGGGGAACTGAAATTTCATGTCATAGGATCACAGAAATATTTCATGTCATAGAATCATTGAATGGTTTGGGTTGGAAGGGACTTTAAATATCATCTCCTTCCAACTCTCCTGCCATTGACAGGGACAACTTCCACTGGACCAAGCTGCTCAAATATCCTTCTGTGTCAGTCTGTCTGTGCCATTGAAGTTCGACAGGTTAACCTGAAAACAGGTTATTTTACTGAAAGTTGAACACAATATTCTGAAGTGATCAATTTTAATAAGACTAACACAATTGGGAAAAAAGAAATTAAATTAGCTCTTTTTCTTGTCTGTGATCCTCAGCTAACTTTTTGTTTCTTCTTCCAGTGTGCTGCAGCAGTTCACCTTGCCTTAATCCAAACTGGTTTTCAGCTGGATTTCTTAAATTAAGAGTTACTCTGCTTGAAACCAATGATTTCTAAATTATTTCCTGTGTCAATTGCTGAATAGCTCTAAACCCAGTGCTGTAGCAGAGGATTGCTGGAGCATTCACTTAATCTGAGGAAACAAAACAGTCATTTTCCAATATTTTTTTTCTTTACAGCTGATGAAAACACATGTAACTTGCTGAGCATCTCAGCTGTGCTCTAGTGATTGAATCAGAGCCATTACTTCTTAGCTGGTCACAGGAAGTGAAATTATTTCCCGAGGGCTCGTGTTACGAGAAAGCAGGACTGTTGCTCTCAGGAGCTGAATAGCTTTCCTTCACCTGAATTGGCAGGCAAGTTTTTTGGGCAGTTCTGAGTGAAATCCAGATTTAAAAAAAAGCCCAGCTCCTTGTAACAAGGGTAAATTCAGACCTGATACTGTCATCCGTTACCAGTGCTATTCAGGGCTTCTCCTTCCCACGGATATTGAACCAAATAAACTAAAAGTCAGGGAGGGCATTGCTTAATCACCAGGCTCTGAATACACTATTCTTCAGCAAAAACCTGCTCAGCTATTACAGGTTTCCATGTCTTTAATAGGCAGCCTAATAGCTGATGGATTCACGCTTCCCAAATGAGGCAGTTTTACCAATGGCTTTAAATCATTCCCAGTGGAAATAGAGAGTTGCATTAAATCCTATTAATTAGGCAATTTCAGCTGTCTGCAGTGCTTTTGACTCTGCTGTTGCCTTGAGACCAGGAATCCCCATATGTCCTGCTAATGTGAGCCCTCTCTCTGCTCAAATGTGCTCACACCCCTGTAAGTTTGTCTCCTCCTGAATCCCAGTAGGAAATGCATTTTCTGGTTTCAGCAGTATTTGCAAAACCACTGCAGGAAAAAAAAAAAAGGTTCACGATTGACAGTGATTCCATTTTAAATCAGCTCTCGTGTTAACATTTGCTACAACACTGGGTTTGTACTATTTAAAAGTGTAATGCTTTTGTTGTCTATTTCAGGGTTATTTTTTTTTCCTGCTGATGAATAGCCCAGAGAATAGGATGATATTTTCCCAGCCTCTGTTTATCACCGGGGCTCTTCTGCGAGCTCTTCTGACTAGCTGTAATTCCTGCTATGAAGCACCTGACACAAATGCATCAGAAACCCTTTCACTGCTCTATTGATCAGCATCGCTAAGAGCTGCAAATGCTTGTGCATCTGGCTCACATATACTGTGGACAAAGTGCAAATATAAGCTGCAAAGAGCATCTATGAATATTGGTCTGACAGCAGCTTCAATCTCCTTTGACTCTGTTTGTGCTCCCTCTTTGCTAGCAAGAGTGGGATGGTTGTAAAACTGGGTTTTTGCTCACTGATGGTGTTGTGACAGTGTGTTTCTCATGAGCAGGAATGTATTCCACAGCCATCTTGAGCTGGTCCATAGCCACTCAGGGTCTGTGGGACTTTTCTAGTGAATTCAGTGGGCTTTGGATCAGGTTCAGCAGGCACTGAGGAAGCATCTAATGAAAGAGCAACCCTGAAACCCCGTGATTTAGACAGCCACTCACCCAGCACAAATAGTAAATTACAAACAGCAGATACTGGCAGCAACAGGCACGAATAGTCTGTAGTCAGCAATTCACAGCCTGAAATATGTTGGCGTAAACAATGCATCAGATAATTCCAGCTAACCAACACATTTGTGAAAATCCAAGCCTGTTTATGGATAATTTTCAAAAGGGCAAGTTCAGCAAGAAAAGCATTTGCGAGGAAAAGAACCTCTCCCTTTTGGCTTGCTGACAATTTAGAAACATCTCTTAGGTATCAGCTGTCCTTGAGAGGCACGGGATGACCTCACATAAGACCTGGGTGTTGGGCAGCCCAGTTTATCCCTTATTCTGCTTTGGTTTCCCTGTGGTTTTCCTCTTAGGCTTCATTCTCAAGTAGCTTTGCTGTTGGGACTGAGTCATTTGAAGCAGTGAGGATGAGAGTTGCCCACAGCAAGTTACAGAAGGATCTTGCAGCCCTGAGTGAGCTGGCAGGATAATAGAAGGTGAAATTTAGAGTAGGTAAAGTTATATAGATAGAGAGGGAAGAATAAGTCCCCAATTCACATGTATAGGAAAAATCCCTGCAGTGACCCTCTCCACTCTGAGGCAAGATCTTGCCTTGATGATAAATGTTTCTATGAAAAGTTCTATGCAGTTCTACACAGCAGGGAGAACACACAGCTGAAGGCTGGGAATGACTGGGAATGGTGATGATGATTTTTCACTTGCTAGCTGCAGTTCCCCTCATTCTGTGCTCTCCCGTGGCGAAGGAAGCTGCCGTGAATCCCTGGGCTCTCAGGATGTGTGGATGGAGCTGCTGTCAGCATCCTGTGTGCAGGAGCAGATGAGCAGTGAGGGCTGGTGGGGGAGAAGGCAGTACCCAAAGCCAGTGAGGGTGAGGACACAGGATCAGGGAGCACAGGTAGGCTGAAAAGCAAAGTGTGGCACTTCTGGGTTGCTTTTCCCTTATGCTACCGGGTTTCCCCATGTAAAAGGGGGAACATGCTGTTCCCACCTCAAAGGAGGCCCAGGGAAGAGAAGTTGCTTGCACATCATCACAACAATGCAAAAATGATGAGGGAAATGGTCACTCTGCCTTTGTGCAGGGCTTGGGATGTGCATGTCAAATCCAGTGAGGCTGTGCAGTAAAACAAAGCCTGCAGCTACAGCCTGAACACTGTTATGGGAGAATAAACTGCTTCAGGGCTCACTAAATGAGCTGTGTGTGCCTAATGCATGCAGAACTGTGGGAAAAGGCAGTATGGTGGTGTCTAGAGACAGTATCATCCTGTGTGTGGAAGGAGAAAGCAAGTACCCAAATGCAAGTAGCTCAGAAGCTTTCGCGCTGACATTTCCCAGCTTCTGGCTTTGCAACTGCAGCAATGTCCCCTTTAATATACACTGTGAAGTTTGCAATGGGGGGGGCAGTTTGCCACTGTGAAGTTTGCACTGCGCATGGCAGCCCAGGACACGGCACATGTGGAGCAGGTCAGGAGCACCCCACCCCTTGCAGGTGATGAGGAGAGGTCAGAGAAAGCCAGCCAGCCCCTGTGGTGCAGGGTGCATCAGCACACAAAGGGTTAACAGGCTACACCCTCCTGCAGGCACCAACTCCTGCAGACACTGGCTTTGTTCCTTCTCATCCCGTTCCCTCAGCCCCTATGAAGATCTGTCTTCCTGCCTCCCTCATGGGGAATCTTGCTGTTCCTGTTGTTGAGCTGTGCTTTGTATGAATGCTGCAAAGCGAGAGTGGCCATTGCTTCTAATTTAATTAGTGTCATCCCCAGGAACCGAAAGCGTGACAGAGGGAATTAGAGGCAGTGTATGAAAATGATGCATGGGTGTGGGTTGAGGTTTAACCACCTTCATGCCAGCATGATTTGTAGATAATGCACACAGGGTGCAGCTTTTTGAACATGTGGAAATCACTAAATTAGGTTGTTTAGTCTCTGCCTTGGTGTTGTACAAATTTAGGTCGGCTACTCCTAAAAGAGAAAATGAAATCTAAATCTGCCTACCAACTTTCCCTCTCGATTTCTGTCCAGCAGAATTTTTTTCTTAATGAAAAGTTTCCTCAGGATGAAACTCCTCCAATGCTTTGTATTTAAAATATATTTTAAAAAAATAGGTTTTGTATTAGGTATTATATTTCTTTCAAGGATTAGTTCAGTGGGTAAGAGCATGGTTCTAATAACACCGAGTAGCGGGATTGACCCTTGTATGGGCCATTCACTTCATAACTGGGCTCAATGATCATCGTGGGTCCCTTCCAGCTCAGAATATTCTATTAGAATAGAACAGAATATCGGATGCTGAGCCCCTGAGCTGGATTGTGGGGGAGGCTGTGAGATTGCCATCACTGGAAGTTTTTATTCACAAGCTGGGAAAACATTGGCCGGGAATGTTAGTAACTATCAGGATCATTTATGGCTATTTTAAGATAGACCAGCAGCTGGAAGCCTTGTCTGACAGATTGTACTACTATGTTGCCCAAAGGTATAAAAAGAGACAGTCCCAAAGAGCTTGCGAGCGAAGCCAAGTCTGGCGCACAGACCAAATATAAAATCAGCAGGGGGTAAGTGCAGCTTTGCAGAAAACTTGATGCATGCAGGCACTTGTCTCTTACTGTGCCTCGTTTTTGTGTCTTTGCTTTAGGTGTCACAGCCTCATCTCACCTCTTTGACTATGGCTCCACTGCCAACGGGGGCGACAACTCCTTCTACACCTCTCTGATCTCCGATGTCCACTACACGACCCCACGGGACTCCACCTATTACATGGGCATTTATCAGCAGGAAAACACTCCCATTCCCTGCTCAGGCAGCACAGAGGGGTTTAACACTCTGGGGCATCCTGTTCAAGATGTGACTGGGTTTGAGTCCCGTGGCTTGTTTAGCTCAGATTCAGGAATAGAGATGACTCCTGCAGAGTCTACTGAAGTCGATAAAACCTTAGCAGATCCCATGAAAGTAGAAGGTTATAAATACATGGACATGAGTAGATCAGAAGAAATAAAATACCAAGACAAGCATGACTCTGACTCAGAAGATGAGGGCCCAGGCCTTATCGAGAAGTACCGGGGAGTACCCGCTGGGTCCACCCACACTGCTGAACCTCAGCGGACGGCGCCGGAGGGCACAAAGGCAGCCAAAGAGCAGGACCCTCTTGAAGACAGAAAGTCTGGAGATCAGCACGGTGCCTCTGTGGTTACAGCCCCTGTCAAGATCACACTCACTGAGACAGAAAGCGCCAGGGAAGCTGCCAGCAAAGAGTCCAGCCCCACTCATCCAGAGACTGGTCTGAAGCCGAACCGTGAGGTGGTACCAACGGTGACGGTGTCAGAGCCAGAAGATGAGAGCCCAGGGTCTGTCACACCACCATCCTCTGGCACAGGTAATGCTGATGCTGGGACAGGGCACTGTTTTTTTGCTATTCAGAAAGTGGTTGCAGTTGTAGCCCTGCACACTGGAGAATTACTGTGGGTTTGTGGTGGGTGCAAGGGAGTGTGGGAGGACCTTAATGAGACTCCGTGGCTCAGGTGTTTCTGCTCTGCTTGGGCATCACTTTATGTTGCTGAACTGAAAAGGAATGCAAACAGTGTTACCCATCAGCAACACACCGCTCAGGATGAGCTGCCCTTGCTGTATGGAAAGAGATCCAAGATTGCTGACCCCAGTCTCCCCAGAGATCTCTCCTCAAAGGGAAGTTGCGTACTGGTGTGTACCTCTGGGAGTGTCTTCATCTAGGCAACATTTTGAGCTAGATCCTGATGATGTGGGGGTCTCTTGGTCACCCTGGCTGTCCAGGCTCCCCAAGGGAAATGAGGTGTGTGAGATCAGGGCAGTGCAAGTGTCTGGGTTCATTTTCTAAAAATTTTAATGGCTGACTTGACACCTCTTTGCTCTTGCAGAGAGTAAGGTTACATTGTTAAATATATGTACTGTTTTCACGTGAAAGTGCTGCTTTTAGGAAGTGCTGAGGAGGGAAATGCTGTCACCTCATTTACAAAGGGGACTGGAGGGAAAAAGGGCCAGTCTCTTTTAAAGGCTCATAATTTCTGTAGGAGGGGCACCAAAATCCCATGTTTATACCTTCTCTTATTGTCTGATTACTGCAGTAGTACATAACATCTATTCCTCATTTTCCCTGTTATACACTGCTAAAATATGTAAGTAGTATAATATTTTAAAACATCATAAAGTTCTGTGACAGGAAGCAGAGTTTTCAAACTGGAAATTAAATTTCAGCATCTTGGATCAAAATCCTTTGACAATGAGCACTTGACATTTGACAATGGACATTCCTGAGCTGAAATTTTCATTGTTTTGATGACATCTACGAGCATTTAAAAAACTCAGTTAGAATGTCATTAAATTAGCAGTCTGGGATTTCCACCCAGAGAGGAAATCCCTACCCTCAGAGAATTATTTAGTTCCTTAGTGTGCATTTCTACACTTTCACACACAAAAAGGAGATAGAGGGATCCACCACAGCTGTGAGTTTATCCTGCCTGTATCAGCCAGAAACTTTAGATAATGGATAGATTCCAGAGTCCCATTTTTCTTTTATTTGACTGGGTGACATCACACGCTGCTCCTGAGACATGCCGTTTTTTATCAATTATTTATTTTGCACTCCAAGGTAATTAAGGACTTCAGGCACTGACTGTTATTTATTCAGTTTTTGGCAACCCTTCAAGGCTGCCTTTGGGACACTTGATAAATGTATCCCAGCAAAATAGCTGAACAGTCCGTGGCAGAGCCTCAGGGCTGCTGCCTTTCTGGGAGGCGCTGGTGTGGCCGGCATAATTGACAGCACGGAAATGTCCCTCTCCATGGGCAAAGATCCCCAGCACTGCCCAAACAGCCCTGGGAGGTCCCACTGCCTCGTACTGGGATGCTGGAAAGCCAGAAGCACTGTTTATCCATCGCATTAAGGAAAGAAGCAGGCGTCTTCTTCTAAGGGCTGGCTCCCAAGGGGTGTTTCCTCTGGAAATCCCCCTTTCCCACAGCCTGGGATGTGCTGCGCCCAGACTCCGCACTCAAAAGCGAGGGAGAAATTAAAAACCTGCCCTCGCTATTCCCACCCAGTGACCCAGCAAAGTCGCCGCTCCTCGGTGCCCCTCAAGCATTCTGGCAAAGCCCCCGGCTACCCCCTGCTGGGATCAAGACTTTTGAAAACATTTTGCTTCTAATTACTGGCCGTCATCTTTCTGGGGAAGGAAGACGCGCTCTGTTCCTGCGCTGCGCTGGCGCTGAAAGGCCGCGGGTATTTATACGCTTGCCCGTGCCAGCAGTAAATGTGACACCCTGCTGCTGGCCACAAAGGGCTGTTTTATTCACAAGGTAAATGCCATGGCTGAGAGTTACAGACTGCCAGCACAGGCAGGAGCGGGGTGAAGCCGAGGGACGGCGCGTTGCTGCGCTACGAGGGCTGGAAGTCACATGTCTGTTTGGACGTGTGCCGGATTAAGTCATTGCTCAGGGAGAAAATGCTCCTGTGCCGGGATGCGAGAGAGCAGCACGGCTCTTGCGGCTTCCTGCAGCCAGAGGAGAAGGATGCACAAGCTCCCAGTGCAATAGAAACATTCCAGCATCCAGACAGGAGTGCATTGTTACAGCTCTGACACCTTAATCCCATCCACAGCCATGCTCTGGGGAGCAGAAGAACTTTTTTGTGCAAGAGAGATGTGCTCCAAGAGGGCTGTTTTGTTGGAGGAGCGTCAGATATGCCAAGAATATGTGCTTGAAATTATTGATGACATGTATTGCTAGATACACAAACCAAAATTGCTTGGAGGGGTTGTAGGGAGGTTGTTTTTCTTGCCCATCTCCCAACAAGACGTGATGACATGGATGTGCCATCATCAAAACCTCCCCTTTTACCTGAATCATCTTGAGGAAGGCATAGGATTAGGAAGAAATCAGCTATACTACTGCCATGAGAAATTAAGTCAGGAAGTATCCAGAAATAATGGTTTTCATAGAATCATAGAGTATTTTGAATTGGAAGGGAACCACAGGGATCACTGAGTCCAACTCTTGGCCCTGCACAGGACAGCCCCAAGAATCACACCATGTGCCTGAGAATGTTGTCCAAAGTCTTCTTGAACTCTGTCAGCCTTGGTGCTGTTTTATCCCAGGTCAGATCTAATAAAATCTCTTTCCCACCCTCTGTTTTAAAGGAGCTTCCAGATGTGGCCAGGGCAGCTGGATGGGCTTAGGGGGCTGATGCCAGTGGCTGCAAAGCAGGGCTGGGCTGAAGGCAAATATCCACTATGAGCCAGGGGCAGGTCAGCTCAGGGATCCCCATCTGTAAACAAGGGGCTGGAAACCTTCCTCCACTCTGCTGGGGTACCCAGCTGTGTGGATGCAGTGTCCTGCCATGGGCCTCTTCACCAGCATCTGCAGGAGGAAACTTGGGGGTATATTCTCCTGATGGCTTTCTTGACACACCACAATCTGCAATGCCACTTAGTGAGTGCCATCACATTAACAATGACTTAAAATCAGAGAATGAGCACCCAGGAGTCCAGGGGGCAAATTTCCACATGTCCTTGACTGGGGAAATTCAGCCTTTTTTTCCCCCCGCAAAGAGAGGGTCTTGTGTGTGGATAGCAGGGATCTCTGGCTCAGGAAAGTGCAAGATGGAAATGGGTGATCAGGAGGTGGCAGTGGCCAGGTGACAGCAGGGAATGGGTGTAAAACTGCTGCCACGGTCCCCTCTGGGCACAGACAGGCTCAGGTGGCCTGTCTAGCCTTACAGTCAATGCACCAGGTGCAGTCTGGGTTCTGGGGCTGGCTGATGCTCTGTGAATGACCAAGGAAAGCCTGTTCCCCAATGGAGGAACTCAAGACAGCTGCTGATGCACCTCATGCTGCCTCTGTCACTGCTTACTGTGAACACTTTAAGGGCAAATTCACTTCCTTTCTTATTTCATTACAGAATCTCACATGGTAAAAGGATATACAAGGAGATATATCCCTTCCAGAACAGGATGTGGGCTCCTTGCTAATCCCGGGTGACCACCCAGACCTTTCACTTGCTCATTTTCACTCTCTGATTATATCTTCTTCCAGAGTGAGCCAGAAAATGCAGACTGCATTGTTGGTTTTCTTTGTTTTGAATTTTGGGTGACAAGTTAGCAATTATCTTGGTTAATGTAGTTCACAATTATATTAAGAATTATGGTAAAAAAATTGAGTTTCATTCTTGGACCCAACCAAGCTAAAAATTCACCACCCACACCCTGGGAAAAAAAAACAAACAAAATAAACCCCACAAACCCCAAACCCAAACAACAACAACAACAAAACAAACAAAACCCCCACAAACAAACAAAAAAGCCACCAAGACCAAAACCAAACCACAACTGAGAAAAGTTTTTTACCTGGAACTTTCCACACCTGAAAGCTAAAGTTTGACAAAGCTATTAGTAACTACACATGGTTTGTTAGGATCAGCAGTGTCAGGAACCCACGAGCCCTTGTGTGTGTTTGTCCCCAGAGCAGATCTGTATCACTATCCCCAGAACAGAAAATGTGATGCTTTCATATGTGCCATGAGCCCATGTTCCTCATGACTGGTGATTTTCCTGGTGAAAACCATGTTGCTGAGCCACTGGTCAAGTAGTGACCAGCACTGCCAGGTACCTCAGCTTTTTCCTCAGTAAATGATGTTAATGATACTTCTTTTATAAAGAGTACATGCATGGGAAAAGCTCTGTAAGGACAAGCTGTTATTACTGTTAGTCATCCCAGATGGGTAGATTTTGTGCCTGTGTTACAGCCCTGCTAGAGGGAAATATGCTGGTGTGAAATCTATTGTGTTTGTTCCCTAAGCAGCCAGAAAACGTGATTCTTAATTTTTCTTTCTTTTCCCCCCCTACTCTTTTTTCCTGGTGGCAGAACCGTCCGGCTCAGAGTCGCAGGGCAAAGGCAGCCTGTCGGAGGATGAGCTCATCAGTGCCATCAAGGAAGCAAAGAGCTTTTCCTTTGAGACCTCAGAGGCACAGCGGTCTCCAGCCCTCCCCACCGAGAAGAGAGACCAGCGGGCCAAACCCGGGCGCCCCGCCGGCTCCTCACACGGGGATAACGAGGCCAGCAGTGCCGAGTCGGGGGACTCGGAGATCGAGCTGGTCTCAGAGGACCCCCTGGCTGCCGAGGAGGTGCTGCACTCCAACTACATGACCTTCAGCCACATTGGAGGGCCCCCTCCATCGCCCGCCTCCCCCTCCATCCAGTACAGCATCCTGCGGGAGGAGCGGGAGGCTGAGCTCGACAGCGAGCTCATCATCGAGTCCTGCGACGCCTCCTCGGCCTCCGAAGAGAGCCCAAAGAGGGAACAGGACTCCCCTCTGATGAAGCCCAAGGTCATGGACATTATCAAGGAAGAGAACAGCTCGCGCACCGACGCCTCAGACTATGAAGCCAGTAAAATGACAGAGAGCAGGATGAACAGGGAAAACCTGGCAGAGTCCTCGTCCTACCTGAAAAGCTCCTTTGTTGCACCAAAAATAGGTGCTGAGCCCCCGACCTCTGCCGTCAGCACCGAGGAGCTGAAGGAAAGAGTAATCCTGAAGAAACCCATCGAAGAAACTGTTGTTAACCAAAGTAAAGTGTCTTCCAAGGACTTTGGCAAAAGAAGTCCCTTGGCTTCGTTCCTACTGCCGTTTTTAAATAAGCAGAAAGGTAAATGCAGATGTTTATGTTGGTTTTTGCAGTGCTGATTAGAAGGGAGAGGAGGGAGAAGTGCCTGTTCCTTGCAGGGGAGATGCTAGTAGTGCTGAGCAGGGGGAGTTGCTGGCATTGGATATCCTCAGCTGAAAGCTGGGTATGCCTGTAACAAATATATCACTCCTGACCTGCCCATTCTCTCAGGGAAAGAAAACGGAACCAGCAACAATAATTTTTAGGCTTAAGAAAATAGATACAGGATCGTGCAGGAACCACAGTAGGATAAGGCTGATTCATATATCAGACATCTGGAGGACAAAGAGGAACAAATCCTGCCTTGTCCCAGGGAAGGAGTGCAGTCAGGGAGGTGGTGCTGCACCTCTCAGAATTGTGAGGTTAATGATTTTCAGGATACATTTAGGAAAAGAGAAAGATTTGGAGGAGGAGTTGAGTTTGATGGGTCTGGGATTTTATGGAAGTGTTCAAGGCCAGGTTGGATGGGACTTTGAGCAACCTGGTCTAGTGGAAGGTGTCCATGCCCATGGAAAGGGATTTGGAACTAGATATTTAAGGTCCCTTCTGACCCAAACCATTCTGTGATTCTATGACTCTGAAGCTGGTGCAGCTTAAATGAATCTCTCTCATGGTGGCTGACACCTTCCATCCTTAATATAACAAGGGGTTTTGCGTATGCCTCCAGCACACGGTCACTGCACAGTGACACTGCCGGGGGTCCCTGCAGCCTGTAACGGGCTTAGTTCACAAAGCACACAAGAGAAAAAGGTACTTTATTCTTTGCAAGACGTCAGCTTTAAGTTGCCAGAACCTCTGTGTGTCTCTGGCTGTCTAGGCTGGTGTGGAAGGGAGGGCCACTGGGCTGCCCCACGCCTGCCCCTCTGTTTTCTCCCCAGCTGGGCTGGAGGGCAGCGACTGCCCATGGCTCTTGTCGGGTGCTGGTTTTGCAACTCAGAGAGCTGCTGCTTCCTTGCAAACAGCTGGATAGGGATTGGAGGAGGAGGAGAATCCCACACCCACTGCTTAAAGAGCATCTTTTTTGTCTGTCTGCGTTTGTGCAGAGGTTGCCCACACGATGGCCTGGAGATGTGGCAGGAATGTGAAAGTGGCACACTTAAAACCAATTTATCTATTGCTGTGAACTCAAGCATGCAAGTCTAGTGAGGAAACAGCCCGAACTTGCATGATGTGCTGAGGGCTGCAAGATTTGCAACAAAAAAAAATATGTTAATACTGATTCTTAGCAGTAATGGACTAATGACATTAATAGGTTGAACAAGAAACATATGATTATTGCTCGTGTGTTTTCCTGCCAGATTCTCAGAGCTTGCAATGTCATGCTGTGCATCTCATCTCCCTCACAAACAGGATGAGCTCTGACCATTTTTTTCCCCCTTCCCAAATTCCCTTTTTTGCAGGACTAGATGAGCCCCTGCCCAAACCACAGCAGCTGTAGGGCTGATTAAATTTACCTTAAACACTGTTCCTGCAGTGTCTGGCATTGGGTCTCTGCAACCACCACGTGTTGTATGTTTTTCTGGGCAGACAACTAGCAATTTGGTCTTGTACTGGGGACTATCACAGGGGCAGCTAGTGGCCTGTCCCTCAATTTTGAGATTTCAGGCTCTGTTACAATTTCCAGTCCCCCTTAATTGTATTCAGATTTTTTTGGGGCCTAACTTTCATGTCCCTTCTAATTTCTGTCATTGCCCAACCGATGATAACAGAGACTTGTTCTCATATGGTGGTCAGGGAAAATCCACGTGCATGAGCAGTGTTTCTCCTTGTGTCACAGTGTGTCCATGTTTCCTATCTTTATTCCCATAGGACAGTCAGTAGTGGCAGGAACTTTTCCTCACAAGACAGCTAATTGCTACTTGGCGGTGCAAAGAAGACTATTTCAGTATGTGCTTTTCTCCCTTGAGACACTCTGGTGCCTAAGGCAAGGAAAACAAAAACATAAAGCCTCTCAAGAGCATTGCTGCTAAAACCTGTATATCTTTTTTTAAAGCTGATTTCAAGGTATGGGGAGGTGTGGTCAAGATAAGAAAGTGTGGATGACAGTGGGGTCTGGTTTACGCTGCCTTCCAGTCACAGGTACTTGCTGAGTGGGTTGCTCTGTCTGGGGAGTAGTTAAATTTTTGTGTTGAAGGTAGAGTATGGGTTTCTTCTTCTGGGAGGACTTGTTTCACGACACTCACTCAGAGGATTCACATGAACTCTTTCATCAGTTTATCAGTTATCAGAGGTAAACTGCAAGACGTGTTAAGTGGCTTGGTGGAACCAGAGCATCCCTCATGGATCCTCCCAAGATCCATCAGCCTGGATCTGCATTGGCTGGCAGGGAAATGATGGGGCAGAGCACATCCAAGAGGACAGGAACAGCTTTCATAACATCAGCTTGAGGTCCTGGCAGAGCTTTACATCATGGCATCACATATGTATCATACACCAACTCAGATGCACCTGGCAGGCATTTGGCCCCGGCCACACTTGGCCCAAGTGATGAGAACAGAGGGAGATGTGGCAGTGGCACACAGCAGAGGTGCAGCAGAGCGATGTCATCATGCAGGAGCAGTGTCATCATTCATTAAGAGAATTAACTTAATTATAGTTATCTGTCATTAAAAGAATACTAACAAAATGTGACTATGAACTTCTTAAAAATAGAAAACAGAAAAGCCTTAATTGTTTCCTGTTACCTCTTTGTTACACATCACATTGGAAGTGTTATGCTACCACTGCACATCCTTCTTAAGGCAAGGTTTTAAAGATGTTCATGGAGTCCAGGTGGGGACTGATCCCCTATGGCCACAGCAAGCAGTGCTAGCCCAGCACTTCTGGAGATTCATTAGGAAACTGATGATCAAATGAAGCTATTCAATATGCCTGGCTGTGTTTCTGACACCCTGCTATAGATCTTTCTGTGGCCTCTGGCCAGGTATATGTAATTTAAAAACAGTCAGTCAATAGTTTCACATGGAAACATTAACTATTTCACTGTTGATACTTTATTCCCACCAAGTGTTTTTTGACTCCTATCCATGGCATTAAATACACTTGTCATGGCTCATCAGAAATGTTTGCCCTGGGCTGGCAAGACAAAAATTGATTTTGAGTGCAGGAAATACGTGAAGCCGTGCAAAGGGAAAGCCCAGCGTACAACCTGGCCCCAGGAACAGTCTTGCTGATTGTGTTGCTGCCAGTCTGTGGCTTCCTGCCTCAGAGACCTTTCTGCTGTATCTGCCAGACGTGCTGAAACCAGGGCCATCCCCCTAAATAACAAGGTGGAGCACAGCAAGTGCATGTGTGGTTTGCGCAGTGATAACTCAATGTCTCTGCTTAACGTCTATTGCCATCCAGTGGCAATAACAAAAATGGGCAGTGACTTCCTACCTCCATTTTACTGGGGCTGACTGTCATGATTTCATAGAGTGGAGCTCTTCCCATGCCATGAACTGCCAAGCAGCCTCTCCCACTTTTCCACGTGGTCAGAACAATCGCCTTGCTTGATGCAACACAGGCTTGGCTTCGGCCGGAGTTTTGCAGTTGCTACCTGTGTTAGTACTGCCAACTCCTTTTCCTCCTGCAGAGCACAGAGGGGAAGGCAGAGCTGTGGCCAAACATCTGCTGCTTGGCTGTTGCTGCCCTCACATCACTCCTGGCATCTCCTCCCAGAGGTGGACACAGCCCTTATGCAACAGGGCTTAGAGCACATCTGGCTGTGGCTCAAGGGAGGGTGCCAGCTCAGTTTCTTTTTTATTTTTGTTTTATTATGTTCTGGGCTTCTACATGGCTTGGGCATACAGGAAATTTCAGGAAAAGACCTGCTGTGCTGGAAATATGCATCCCTTGGCCTGGAGAAGTCCGCAAGAAGCCCAAAAGAAGCCTGGACCAAGGCAAGCTGGGAAGGAGCTTCTTGGCTGAGTCCTTTCCTGTCTTCTCTCGTAGTGCCTGCCGGTTCCTCTCTGACAGGGAGGCCTGGCTGGTGTCCCACAGCCTGTGGACCTGGTCCTGGGCAGAATTCCCTTATGCTGGAGCAATTTGTCTCTCCTCAGCCTCTCCTTCAGTGACAGTATTAGATCTCTTCTTGATCCATTGCATGAAATGCAGCTTATTACCTTTCAGATCAGATGTCTGAGCCCAAGTTATAAAAAAAAGAAAGAGATGTGGACATTCATAGTAATGGTTACTTTGTTTTTCTTTTTATTTTACGGCAAAATTTCACTTAGGAAAAGGAAACTACAGGCCTGGGGCTGTTGAGTTGGCTGTCACTCACATGTTAGATGACACAACTGTCAGGACCCAGTCTCCAGGCAGGATCCTGATGAAAACACAGTCAAAATTAATAATTTCAAGTGCATTATTCTGCAGCACAGTCCTATGCCACCCTGCTAGGAGGCATTCTGTTTTTGATGCCTTATGCTTTCATAGCATTACTCTTATGCTTTCATAGCATTACTCTGGTTAGTCTCCTACAAGGGCATGTCCTTAAAACACACCCTTGGTGGCAGCTGTGGCTCTGAGCCCCCATGAGGGACACCAGGGTTCAGGGCCACCCATTTTTATGTGATGGACTGGTGTCTCTCAGGTGGTGTCACAAGCTGCAGTCAGGATCACTTCTGATTTTGGAGTGACACTGGTGAATTCCCTGGGTTGAAGAATGTGTTTTCCCTTCTCCCTGGTGCCTCTTGTGCTGCCCCATCACACAGTGGGCAAACACTAAGCAGTGTGGGTGTTTCTCCTTTGATTTCTCACTGTATTCCCCCACTTGGTGCCACTGACAAACTGATTTTGCACAGTTTCTCAAGGAGGTGGTTCTCCAGCAGAGATCCAGGAAAGATCTGAAGTTATTGGGAATGATTTTTGTTCAGCTAAACATTGTCTGCATTGCAATAGCACGTCCCTGCTGCTGGTGGAGTTGCTAGTGAGGCATTTTTCCATGGGAAGGGGGTGTTTGGTTGGGTGATTTAGCAATCTGAGGCTCATTTCTCATCTGCATGCTCTCACCAAGCTGGCTCTGCAATCAGCAGCAAGCCAGGCCAAGGCTTAAGCATACGGCAATGTTAGTTTAATATTTTAGTGCCATCTGCTGTAAGTGCCTCCACACCCTGGCCCATCTGTTTTGCGTGCTTCAGTTTGCTTTTTATGGGGTAGCTTTGCATCCTTTGGAAAGTCCCTGCTTGGAAAAGGTGTATGGGAGAGGGATGTCCTGCCTGTGGGTGGAGCATCTGCACCTTGTGATGCTGTAGGAGGAGTGGGATAAAATCTGTCCAGAGAAGTAAACATGTGAATCTAGTTCTGGCCTTCCCATGAAATCTTGGAGTAGATTGGTGAACCTCTGTGGACTTGTCTCACACATGGAACAATTCAGGTGAGAAGGGACCCATGGAAGTCTCTGGCACAACCCTTTGCTCTCAAAGCAATTTGGTCAGGTTGCTCAGGATCTGTTGGCCTGTCCATCTTCTCAGCAAAGGCAGAGGTTTTGGGATAGCTGAGAGCTGGAGACTGAAAATCTGGGTCAGTTGCGTGATGATGCCTCAGCACCATTAGCTGCAGGCACAGCACAGAGCAGGGTAAAGAACAGATACCACTCAGTGTATCTTCAGACAGAGTGGGCTGGCAGGAACTTCACAAGGTCCTGAGAGCCCATCTCCTGGCCCTCAGCCAGGATTCCTGGTAGAGCACTCTTGACAGATGCTTGTGACTCATTTGGAAAGGCCTCTGTTGGCAGATCCTCTACCAGCTCCCAGGTCTGTATCAAGAACAGTTGGCTGTTCTTCCATCCTTCTTTGCTTTAGGCTAAGCAATTCTAGTTTCTTAATTTTTTCCCCTATGTGGTCACGTTTTGGAGCTTTCTGAACTGTCTTGTTGTTCCCTCTGTTCTTTTCTGCCAGTGGTTGAATCCTTGGAGGTTACTTTCATGGAGATCATCCATGCTGATGATGGATTACTGCCTGCCCTACAGGCTGGGACTGGGCTTCTAGAGCCCACTGCAGCAGCACAACATTATCCCAGAGAAAAAGAGGCTCAGGGGGTACCCTGTAATTCTCTATAACTCCCTGACAGGAGGTTGTAACCAGGTGGGGGTCAATCTCTTCTCCCAGGTAACAAGTGACAGGACAAGAGGAAATGGCCTCAAGCTGTGTCAGGGGAGGTTTAAATTGGTTATGAGGGAAAATCTATTCACAGGAAGGGTGCTCAGGTATTGGAATAGGCTGCCCAGGGAAGTGGTAGATTCACCATCCCTAGAAGTGTTCAAAAAGTGTGTGGAGGCACTTGGGCACATGATTTAGTGGTGAACGTGGTGATGCTGCATTAATGTTTGGACTCAGAGATCTTTCCCGACCTTAATGATTTTATGGTTCTATGATATTGAGTTCCATTGCTGCAAGAGGAATCTCTTCCATACAACTTGGAAATGTCTATTCAGACTTATGCAACAGGCTGTGCTGACTGAAGTTTCCCTACTTGAAGTCATTTGACTCTTAATTTTCTGCATGAGAATAGCAATGGAGGAAATTTTGAAGAGTTGGAGAAGCCTAATGGAAAAATGAATTTAACTATGATAATTTTTTCTATTTTTGAGAAATTGAGAACTTGAAATTATGGCAAAAATGGTCAATTAGCTATTTTTGGCTAGATTGATCAAAATGGCCAATAAAGAGTAAGAAAAGAGTTTTAAATGAAAGCATCTGAGGCATGCAGAGCCACAGCAGAGTGAGGGGTGATTGTCTTGCAGACAACAGTTTTGTACCAGGGATTCACCTTTCCATGGTACAGTCTTGGTATTTTGGGAGGTTTAGCAGTAGATGGCAGACTGAGAGGTCTTGGTTTCCATCTGCTTTGCCATTCAGCTTTCTCTCCATTCAAGGAATCTAAAAAATAACTGAACACGTGATAGGACATAAAGAGGGAGCTGTGATGACATGGGCTCTGCAGACACACTCACAAGGTCTCACTGCAGAGACTTCTGGACAACTGAGGCAATGGGGAGACGTCATCTCCAGCCACTGTGACTGGAGGAGTTTCCTCATCCCAGCAGCAACTCATGGGCATGTTCCTCTGCCCATGGAGGAGGAGGGGGAACTTCACAGCTACAGCCTTTGAACCAGGCTGTAGCTCACCTCCCCACATTTCTGGCCAGCTCATACAATTCAGTTGCCACCTTACAGCTTGTTATACCCATCAAGCTGTGATAACTCCACCAGAGCTGAGCAGGAGAAACCTGGAGACGTGCAGGTTGTGGTGGTGGAAATGAATAGTGTACACACCAGCAGGTTTGTGTCGTACATGATTTCTCTTCACTCCTCTCAGACCCCTTTTTTTTCAGGAAGGAGTGAGTTTGGCCCTTTCTGGCCTCAGGAGTGGTTGCAGAGGGGACAAGAAGAGCTGATGGATAGTCAGATGCTGACTGTGGAGTTCTTCCTGGAGTCCTGGTTTGGTGGGAGCATAGCAGGGTCTCCTAAGTGAGGAGTGGTCACTTAGAGGAGATGCATGAACCCTGGAAAGGATCAGAACAAAGCAAAGAACAGGGGATTTTCTCCCCAGATAATGGTTTGCCTGGGCAGTGGCTGGGATTACTGCAGTGGTGATTACTGCAATAATCCCTCGAGCAGTTAGAACCATGTACATTTACCAGAGCGTGACCTTGATATGACCTTCAGAAATGCCTCAGTAAATCCCACGCCTTCAGTTCACAACCTGTGTTATCCATAGCCTGAGTATTTGGCCCAGTTCACCTCTAGCATCTGTTTACTCCCCTGATTTTTGTCTATTTTCATGGAAATTACTTCCCATCTATTGGGTAAGGTCAAACTTCTAATGCGTATGTGTCAAACTGTCTTAACCACAGTGACTGGATGCTCAGAGGTGCTTTTAAAATTGGGCATAGCTTAATGTAGGAGGATCATATGTCTTCTCTTGGGACTGCTCTCTACTCCACTGCCTGTATGTGTTAAGTACTGAGCTATAAAAAATTACAGGCTTTATACTTCTGTTTTCATATATCTTCCCTTTCAGAGCAAGGCGCTGCCTCTGACGAGCTGTCATCAGTCGTAGCACTCAAACAAAAGTGTACAAACCATTCTGATAAATACGACAAAAGATGGTGTTTACAAAACACTTCTGCCAAGTCAAGATTACATAGTGACCAGTAAAAAACAACCAAACAAACTCCCCCCCCCCGAATCCACTCGTTTAACTTTGTGCAGGCGCCTGATGGTTACGTCAAATGTTTAAATATCAAAGCCATGAATGGCCAAGTCTAAGCCAAGCACAGCAAGTTGGTGGGTATCTTACAAACAGGTACCTGCTGACAAGAGGCATGGAGAAGCAAGATGTGTTATGTGCAAAGACCTGATTCTGGGAGCCCACTGCTTGCTCTGCCCATGTCCATATCCATATCCATATCCATACCCATATCCATGTCCTGCCAAGACAAGCACCCAAGGCTGGCTCAGTTCTCTTCCTGGGGAAGGCTCTCTTCAGGAGTGATTTTTCTGTTTATTCAGACACACCTCAGCTGCAAAATCACATTTCAAAGGCCAAGATCTTGACACTGTGTCCCTTTCAATGTCTCTGGCTGTCAGTGATCCATGACTCAGCTTTCAGAGAAGGCTGTGACACTGACAAGCTGATGGGGGCCAGATTTTGCAGAGGCCTTGATCTAGCAATGCTTTGCCTGGACACTCCAGCAGACCTCAGAGATCTGTTATTGACAGAGAAATCTAACATCTCTAAGCCAGCAATGATGGCTTTTCTGTGGCTGACACAATATGTGGTAAGGATGGATGTTTATTCTGGGTATACAGAAACATGAAAGGAAAAAAAACCCCAAGCTGTATATAATGAAGTAGAAAAGTTATATGACCTGCAAGGCTTTTTTGTAAATTATATTAAAGATCTTTCATAGAATCACTGAATAATTTGTGTTGGAAGGGACCTTAAAGATCATCTAGTTCCAATCCTCTCCTATGAGCAGGGTCACCTTCCATTAGATCAGGTTGCTCCAAGCCCCATCCAACCTGGCCTTGAACACTTCCAGAGATGAGACATCCACACCAATTCAGGTTTTTAGCTCAGAAGGTACTTAGGGAACTTTATATACTAAAGTACAGATTAGGTGAAGAAAAAATCAAAACACTTTGCTTTTATTAACACAGAATGTTTTGCTTGTCAATGCAGTCCTCTCCTAAATTTAGTGCTTTGCAGGGAACTTCTGGAACATTTTGCTTTTTGATCAAGAAATGCTGTTTCTGAATCTCTGCAATGTTTTGTGAGCTGGGAATCATGTGTTTTCACCAGTTTCATTGATTAATTCAAATGAAGAGTTTGGACTCCTTTCGGGACTGATTTAGATTTATGATTAAGCTCTGGGGATACATCTCTAGGTCTCAAGACAAGGTGGAATACAAATTTCTGAGTGTGTCTACCTGTTTCAGGATGGCTCTAATTTTTCAGATGTTAAGCAGAATAAGGACTTCCCTAAGTACTGCTATTTGTGTCTTATAGATAGCATGAGGTTAGAATGAATGTATTTGATTGTAGAGAAGGGTGGGCGTGCGTGCGATAGGTTTCCTTTGGGAATAAAACCTGGAGGTGGGTATTGATTTTACTGGTGTTTTTCCTTAGCTTGTGAGTGCACTGCTGATTGGGACATAATAGCAATATTGACTGAAAAGGGGATTTAGTTTTTTCTTTTTCTTGGGAGGCTGCTGAGCTCATGTCAGTTCACAACAATGTAGAAAATACAAGACATATAATGGTCTAACAATCCAAAGGTCTTGAATCCCCCCATGAAGAAAGTGTCTCATGTTCTTGTCACTTTTAATCTTACCTTGGTTACCACTTTTCTTTGTTTTACTCCTCTGCAGTATATTTTTTTCTAACTCTCTTGACCTTTACCCAACCTGGATAATTTAGTCTGCTATTTTTTCCAGAGAGGTATCACAGATACTCTCCCTTTCCCCTCTGGCTCTGACCAGCAGCTCGGTGGTTACATGGGAGCTGCAGCAGTGAGAGGTCATTCTGGTGTTCTGCATTTGCAGCATTTTACTTCTGTGTGAGGAATACAAACCAGTATGGAAAAAAACTAATGCTACAAGAAGACAGGTTGGTTTGGATGCCAATAATCTTCTGCCTCCACCACAGGTCTGCCAGACACAATCCTGCCTGTGGTGGGGACATCTGGGGATGTCAAGGTTGCTTAAATCAGCTGTAGCAATGAAAGTGAAGGTTTGCCATTTTGGAAGTGATGATAGATTTCACAAGTGCTTTGAGTCAGGGAGGCTCCAGCTGAGCATCGTTTATGAAAATTTGGCATACAAAGGTCCTTATGCTTGTGAAATAGGTGTTTCTCCATTCAAGAGGGCTGAGCTTTCGTTTCCTGCTTGTTCAGGGCTCAGAGGACACAAATCATGACTGATTTCAGGCTACCTTACACAGCAGGGAATATTTTGTGGCGAAAAAGCCCTGCTAGTTGGGTTGCTTCTCTTAACCATAAACCTCATTCTAGAGTTTATCTTCCTTGCAGCTTCAGCTTAACTCACAGGTCTATGCACTGAAAGCCCTTTGGTGTCACTTTCTCAGAGAAACCCTTTCCCAGCTGGTGCCATAAGGTTTTATTTGGAATTGGTGATCTCTTCCAAAGGTTTCAGCAGGTGGAGTTTGCTCCATGTGCAGCTGTAAGGAGTCCTCTGTATCAGGAAAACTGATTAGGTCCATCTGGGTGCTGCCAATCCTCCAGTACTTTCCTGCAGTTCTCCAACATCACTGGAAAAGATGTACAAGCTTTCTCACAGTTCATATGAAAATAATCCCACGACTCAGTTTATAAGAGTGCAAACTACAGCAAGAGATGACCTCAGGAGTCCTCTGAGCTGGGGTAACTTGAGAGGCACTAAAAGGACACAGATAATCAGTATTACCTTTGCAAAAATCCATGTCCTAAAGAGAGAGAGAGATAAGGCTTCCGAGGCAGCAAATTGAGCTTGCATTAAGGATTTGGCATTAGACTATCCAGATTGCCAGGTAAAGCAGAAATCTCGGTAAAGACTGTCCCCTTTCAAAATGGATCCTAAAGAACAATTTGCAGGGAAACAGCTTTTGATGTTTGCTGCTTATCTTTTGAATAGAGGGTGCAATGAGATTGTAAAATTCAAGGGATAAAGCAAATTCAGATTTTCAAGGTCTCGTACCATCACAGCTGGTATAAACACTCTGCCTTGCTTGGTGCTACTTGGGATCCACAGTGGTGTAAGATCTAAACCCAGCCTCTGACAATCCCACAGACACTGTTTTCACACCGACTCACTTCAAAGCAGCCCAGGAGCTCTGCTCACTCACTGGGTGATGCTGGCAGAGGCAGGGGTTGCACAGACAGGTTTTTCTGCTCTCCTTTGGAAATATAGACAGTTCCTTACAGAGGCAGGGGGGAGTCCTTGCAATACACCCTGATGAAATGCTGATAGCATCAACAAAACTGTTGGGCTGTATCTGGGCAACCAGCAAGGTAGGAGAGCTCACAGAAAAGCCAGAGGAGATCAATAGTCAGGATTTCTGAAGGTTACTTTGTCAATTAATGTACCATTGAAACACAAGCAGCTATGCTTACTTGCTCAGGTTAAGTGCAGTTGTTCCAAAGAATGGGAGTTACTTCCCAAAGGCAGAGAATGGGTGGGCTGCCTTCCCTTTTTGTCTGGGATGCCTGCACTGGAGCTTTGCTGCTGCTGCTGCTGGAACAGCAGGACTTCGTATACCCTTAGCTGAAAGTCAAAGGTTTATTGCTCCAACCAGGGAGTCATAAAATGAGTGGGATTTAATAAAAGCCATAGTAGCAAATGTTGCCTTCTGAAACAAGAACTCACCCCTACACTTCATGTGCACAGACAGTCACTACAGCTGGGTGTTACACACTGACCCTGCTGCCTGGTGCTCTCAGACATGGTGATCATGCAAACTGGCCCAGAACTGTGTGTGCAGTTATATCTGATGTTCCAGAGAAACAGACCTTGGTCCTTGCAGGGAAAGGGCCTGTCCATACTCAGTAGTGCCATTTTGGGGGTTTGGAGTAAAGATGATTCAGTCACAGTGACAGGACTGCTGGAAGCAGTGAACTCACAGGTTTTGCCCATGCTGAGAGCCCCAGTTTTCCCAGCACTGCATGTTGGCAGCAAGGGACAGTGGCACTGTCCAAACCTCCAGGCAAAGCAAGGAAGGAGATGAGTATTATCTTACAGACGGGACACTGAAACACGTGCACACCCTTTTGTCTAGAAAAGCTGCTGAAAAAGGGCTGAGATTGGCTAATTCATTGTATGATTAACTGATTTGTTGTGTGTGATGAACTGATTTCACTGCAATAACACCAGGAATGCACAACAAAACCAGGAAATGACCTCAGGTTTTTCTGAATTCTGGTTTGTGAAATCATCTTTATTGCCTGGTTATTGAACATTACATCCAACAGATGTCTGTAAAAAAAAAAAAAGGCAGCTTTTTCCATCATTCAAAGCAGCAGTTAGCAGGAGCAGCAAGGCACCCTGCATCCATCAGAATGGTTAGCAGCACACCAGTCCTATCAAAGGGGTGATTTCCATATATATAGTTATATTTCCATATAGCTATGCCAATGTGCTTTTTACTTGTAGATCTTGCTCCTCCAGCAGCAATGAAAGGGCGATTATGTTGGAATGAAGTTTAAATGGAGAAAAGGACCAAAGAGCTGATCCTACTAAGTGCTGAAAGAGCTCTGGCACGTGCTTAATGGTGCTGAATTATTCATTGAGCTGGCTGGGCAAACTGACATTGCAAAAGGAAATAAATGAGGGTGCTGGAGGAAAAATGCTAAAAGATGTGTTAGACAAATGTCCCAGTGGCACGGAGTTCACAGAGGATCAGGCTTGGGATCCCACCCCTTAAGTACCATTTGCTGCCCAGTGCAAGCCTTTTGTAGAGGAGAGAGTGGATGTTTTGGCCTTGTACACAGGGGTGACTTTGGTGATGTCTGTGGGCCCAGATTAGCTCCTTTTGGGACGTGAGACCTTTGAGGAGAGGCGCTGTAAAGAGCGGGGAATGGCCAGCAAGCAGCTGTTTAGGGTTGGAGGCATTGATAGGGCAACTCATATAGCAGGTAGAGCCATGAAGACTGAAAGGTTAACCTTTATCTGTCACATCTGATTGGGGAACATGCCATCTCTTACCCCTCTTAAAGGAGTCTTGCTTTCTTCTGTTCCTGCACCCCTTGGTAAATCAGTCACAAGTTTTGCAGTGCCTTCTCTCAGTGCTTCTTCTCCAGGTGAGAGCCCCTTTCCCTGACCAATCTGGGCAGCAGTCTGGAAGTATTCCCCCTCTTCCCTGCACTTCCAATCCCATGGAAACAGGGCAACACTGGCTCGTCAAACTGTTCTGCATTACATCACTACATTTGAAGGAAGGGGGGGAACTGAAGGCTATTTACTGTGGTTAGGGTCTGACCCTGTTCTCAGGGACAGTCTGGGCAGGGACATTGCCTTTGTAGTATTCACTGCACTACAACACACAGCAGTAGCTAAGAGGAGTATCTTGGATGAGAGTCCTCACTTAACTCTTGCTTGATGCTGCATGGAGTGGGGCTGAAAAGATCAATGTGATAATCACGGCCTCACAGCCCTGGCTATGCTGTGGTTTGAGTCCTGCCTGGGGAGTAGAATCATTTCCTGGCACCTCTCTGTCTGCTAAGACTAGAAATGTTGCCTCAAACACTGTGTAAATGTCTCTGTTGCATATAGCTGTGCTCTCCTGGGTATTTTGGAAGAAAATATTCAGAGCACTTGGCTTCAGCTCCTGTTGTTGCTCTGATTTGGAGATGGTAGCAGCTGAGATTTTCAGGAATTATTCAGATGCGAGCTATGCTTTTGCCCTGTGGGCAAGGGTGGAGCTCAGAGCAGCAGTTTCTATTCATGGATTTGAGTCAGGCAGAGATCTGTACCATACTTGCATGTATAGTCCTATACCTGAGTTATCTCCTCCTACCTGCTCTGTGCTTGCTCAGTGGAGTTCCCAGTGCTGCTAAACAGAGGTTTGGCAGAGAATCATGCAGCAGAAACACATACAGCAGGAACTGTCTGGGCTTTTGCAAACCCACCATCAGCATGTCCAGCTGTGCTCAGCTGCATCCAAGTACCATGTTTTTTGCTTCTTTGGGCTCCTGCAGAGTCCAATGCTCCTTTCTGTTTCCAGAGCCAAAAGCAGAGCAACCCCCTGTGCCATCCCCAGCAGACCCAGGGGTAAGTCCATCCCATCCACTTCCAGCAAATGTGGTAAAACAGTTGTGGCAGCTGGGGTTCATACCTGACCCATCTCTAAAGACATCCCCGCTGCAGTGTGCTGTGGTGAGTCCTGAGTTCCTGGTCCCCATCACCTCGGGGACTTGTCAGCAGGACCCACAGTCCCCACCCAACCTGTGCTCAGGTTTCCTCAGGATCTCACATCCAAGTCCAGCCAGGTGTGACCAGGCCTGTGGGCCAAGTCATCACCTCATCCCTATAGCACTGGCTCAGGAAAATGAGGTACCAACAAGGAAGTATGCACAGCCACGTGCATCCTAAACAACCAAGGTTTGTGTTTTCCTAAGATTGGTTCTCCCTTCTGAGGGGATAGACCCTAAGAAATAGGGAGTGTCCATCTCTGTTAGCTTATCTTGGTAATCCCCACCAAAGGGAAAAGAGATGTGAAAAATCAAAACACTGAAGAAGGTTCTGCCCCACACTTTAGTTTTATGCATTTTTTTTTAAAAAATCAGAGTTAAGTGTGGGGGTTTGAATCTTTCCAGAAGGGTGAGACTGCAACACACTTTTGGCTGTCACTCCAGCAGGATTTCGCTTTTGCTGACCAAAGAGAAGAGTCTGTAAGATGCTGAGGCACCCCCTGTGCATCCTTTTAGCATATTTCAACCCAAAATAGGAAGAGAGGGATTGTAAATATTTACTGGAGTTGTGTATCAGAGAGCACTCAGGGATCCGCATTTGGATAATCTGCATTGCAAGTCAAGGGAATAGCAGATGACTTTGAAAGGCTGTAGTGTTACATGTGTTTCTTAGCACGCACAAATTGCTCCCTGATTTCTTAGGAAAAAGAAAGCTCTGTGCTGATTATTGCTTTTAGATCTTATTTTAGTTGTAGTGCCTGGAGACGCAGCCAAGACCAGGATCTTTTGTTAGCCAAGATCAGAGCAAGCAGTAAGGTCCTTTCCTTGGAGAGCTTGCAGGATGAATTTCAGTATAAGGAGGATTATGAAATGCAGGAAACACCACCATTTTGCATTGGCTGAGGCACAGCTCTGCTTTGCTTGGTGCCTGCTCCTTTTTTCAGTCCCCCAGTCCCCTCACCATGGTTGTTACCCTTCGGGTGAAGTGGTGGGTGAGGGAGAAGGGAGAAAAATGAGGGATCTGTGGTCTGCTCTGCTGTGTTCCCAAACCTTTTCCCTAATTAGATCCATTTGATCTAATTCCAGAGAATTGGTAAATTCTTGTGTTAGTGAGTCACTACATGCCTGACAAAGTCAGCGCCATGTACCCCAACTGCACCTGTATCATCACAAAGAGGAAAGATGAGGAAACATGCCTAATATTTTCTTCATAAAAACGACATACAGAAGTCTACCCACTGCTGTTGAAAGAAGAGATGTGTCTCTCCTCTTTTTCAGGAACTGTTTTGGCCTTTTACTTGTAAGTAACATGGACGTGGGACATTATCTCCAACCCCTACACCCCAAATCTCTTATCTGTTTGATTCGAAGATGCTCCCACTCCTTTCATATTTGGACTCAGCTTTAAATACAGCTCATGCAGAAGGGTGCAGTGGGTTTGCTAGGAGATGAAGCACAGCCAGCCCCTGATAGCACAAGATTCCTCCTGTCATGTACTATAAATGATGCTTCTGCTGTACATTAGAGGAACGGAACTGCGTAAGGGCCAGAGGACCAAGTGGTCTGCTTTAATTATTCATCATTACCAATAGCTATTATTATTTAAGAGCTGCCTTTCTTAGGCTGACATATCAACTGCTAGCCTCTTTCTTCCCTTGTTTGCTACCATCCAATCTCCTGCTGCATTTGCTCTTCTCTATCAAGCCGGCTCCAAGCCACTGCCGTACCCCAGCCATCCAGGCCTCCTGGACTGCTTCTCAGGGCTCTTGTTTGCAGCTATTTATACCAAGCCAGACAGTGCTTTGCTCCTCCTGTTAGTCCCAAGTGCGTGCTGGGTTTCCCTTGCTGTGCTCCATCACTATCCCCCCCGAGTCTGACTCAGATGCTGCACACAATACGTTCACGGGGAGAGTTCCCACCGGCGGTGCCAGCACGCCTTACTATCATCTCCAGTTCTCCCTGAGAGGCACAGGCCTTGTTTACTCTTCTTTTAATAACACAGATGGTTTTAATAGTTCTCTGCCTTCGCCCCCAGTTCTTTCTCCTTGTCTGTAGTCTGTCTAATGCCTCCTTCTAAGTGATGGCTTTGTCACTTAATCTCATTAAAACTTCTCTTCATTGAACTCCGTGAGCTGCTTATCAGACCGTAAGCCTAATCTCCTATTTGTAATTAATTTGTTCTGTGCCTCCTACAATTTGGCATCATTAGATAATGGCATCACTCTCAAGGTCACTGATACACAGCATGAGGTAAACACTGTGGCTCTAGTGCAGGCTGCCCTGATATCCTCCTCCTTCCTCCTCTCTTTGACACACCACTTGATTTTATTGACATCTTTCTCCCCTTCCCTCAGCCAATTTCTGATGATGCTTCCTGTCCAGCGTGTGCTGCTGTGTGACTGCAGATCAATATCCCACACTGTCTGGAGGCAAATGACATCCTCCTAGTGCAGACTCATCTGCACTAGTTTTCTGCTCGCCTTTCAGCTCCTTCCTACTTGATCCCAGAATTCAGGTGCACTGTTCTTCCTTTGCTGAGTTACATGTTTTCAAAACTTGCAGAGCCTTGTCACAGAATCACCGAGTCAGAGAATCGTTTGGGTTGAAAGGAATCTTAAATATCTTCTAGTTTCACCACCCCTGTCATGGGCAGGGACAGCTTCCACTAGACCAGATTGCTCAAAGCCCCATCCAGCCTGGCCTTGAACGTTCCCAAGGATGTCCTTGTGGGCTCGAGGTTGGGAATGGGATCGAGGAGCCTTTCACCTTCAGGCCTTTGGACCCAGTGGACACTCAATGGCTTACTTACCCATGGCATAGGTAGAAACAAGCCTCAAATTCCTATTATGGTTTGATCAAATCATAAAAATGCACAGATCATTATTACGATTTGGCATCCATATTTAAAAAAAAAAAATAAAATCCTGGGTTATCACAGTTCATGGTATCAGCCAGTACCACCAGGCAATTCACATTGGTATGATGAAGAAGAATACTAAGCACCAACCAGAGATGAAAACCAACCCAGGGCTTCCCTACTTGCTGCTGGTACTCAACACCATGGCCTCCATGGCAACTTTGCCTCCAGCCTGTACATAAAGGTGTTTGCAGGGCCCTGCCCTGTCTGGGTCTGCTGGCTCAAACCCCCTTTTAGCAATGTGCTTCACAGGCTGCAAAAGGCAAGAAGGACACCTTTGGTAATATTGCCATTTGCTCAATTGGATTTGATGGTATAGAAATGTCTAGGACCTTTGGAGGCTCTGGAAATAGAGTCAGCCTGATCCAAGCTAAATCTCTTCATTTTCCCCAATAGATTCATTTTCATCTCTCATATTTCCCTGTTGGGATGTAGTTTCTAACAAACTCAAGTTGATTTGACCCATTCTTTCAACTTTTGCTGTTCTCCCCCTGAAAACAATCTACTAAACTTAAGTATGAGATACACACAGAGCCGTCATTAGATAACAGGTATCGTTATTCAATACAGTATTGATCACAGCATTCAGAAATTCAACATTCAGGCAGCTATAGACAACAGCTCCAAATCCATTACACAGAGCTATGGGGAGGAAATCTCACAAGCACTAAAAACTCTAGATTTTTAACTCACTAGAGCCTGCAACCATGTTTTCTAATTGGCAGTTTTTGTAAGTGTGCCTAATTTTTCTTGCCTGGTAGTCAAGAAAGAAAAAAGTACCTCCTGATGAGAAATCCTGCTGCCTTTTGGGACAAGGCAGGTTGCTGTAAAACAGATATGTATTTTTTTTCTGAGGGAGGTAAGTGCAGAAAGGACATTTTGCATTTGCTCACATGATGGCTACACACACATATCAGCCCTGACACTTTGCTGGGAGCCCTCACGAGGCCACTGGGAAGATCCAGTTTGGTCCCTCAAGAGTAGCTACATTCAAGTCACCGAGTGCCACATTTTGGGTAAGAGGCAGCTCTTACCTGAGGATATGTGGTAATTACTCCCAGTGAAATGTCCCTGGCTCAGCAGCAAGATATATTTGCAACTGGCTTGCAAGCTGTTAGGAACTGCATGTTTTCTTCGGACGTGATAATGCCTCAAGATGCTTGTTTGAGGCCAGGAAAACTTCATGGTTATAGTAAAAAACAAGTTTCTGCTCAAAGGACATACTGATAAGAGCAACTGACAGACATTCAGACTGACTTCAGGAGACTCACTCCTGAGATCAGAAAACCAGGTTTGGATCAACAGAGAAACCTTTAGCTTTCCTAAACAACCCGTATTTTCTAAACCACCCTTGTTTTGGTCTCTCTCTGCAACACACTCCCCCAAACCGTGCTGAAAACATCTTTTTAATCCATTTACGTAACTGTCTTCTTGTGTCGCGCTGCCATTCTCTGTGCTCACACAATCACCACACCAGTGTGATCAACACAAGAACAAAAATCATTTTATTCGGCGCATACTCATTTCCTCTGACGTTGGGCCCAAGTTTGGTTTCGTTCAGCTGTGATATGCACTTGGGCCTCAGCCCATTGAACAAACTGCAGCACTAAATATCCAGCTATCTACCGTCAAAAGGGATGCTTTAAATTTCAGTTTTGTTTTATTTTTAATGATCCATTTGTCTCTTCAGACTCGGGAGCAGGCGGCTAGATAGCTGTGATTTGCAGCCACGGGCTGCCCGCTCCCTCCTCTGCTTCCATGGAAACACATGTTGGATGAGGCAAAACCAGGCACAGACTTGAAGTACATGATTTCCAAACTATTTGCTTTTTCTTGCAAGGAGTCCTTTACCCCTTGTTTATACAAAACTCTGTGTGAGGGGTAAAGCCCTTTAGGTAGAGGCAACTTTTCGAGGTGCCTGACTGGCGCTGATGTTTTTGTATCATCCCTGAGCATGTGAACGTGCTGCTCAGAAGGTGAAATGCATGAGGCAGGTTTGGAGCTGGAGTCATTATGGCTGTGGCATCTGGGATCAGGAGGGTTCAGCTTTTTATGTAAACCCTTTGCTATACTTTTATCTCCTCCCTGCAGAGGTGAAGATTGCACTTCAGGACCCCAAAGATACCCAATTTGCACATGTAATAGCTTTGTGTGTTCTCTGGGCAGCCTCTCTCCTCCCTGGGTCATGGCAGAAAGCAGATTATTTGCAGTTTGATGGCAAAATGTGGGAGGGCTGGGAAAAGGGCAGCAGCTCACACAGATCTGCACGGCACAGGCAGGGCTCAGTACAGCTATTTGGGTGGCCAGAGTGTTTTGTGTGGGGAATTGATTCAGAAAGAAAGAAATTGTAGGAGAAAATGGACCCTAAGTGGCAGCCACCAGCTCCCCCTGCACCGCTCATGTAGCAGTCTCTTGCCAGAAGCTCTCTGACCCCACAGGGGCATCAGTTCACTCTGTCACCGGAGGTTAGGCTGGAAACCCACTGGCGCAGGCATGACTCCACAGGGCTGGATCCTGCTGTAGTGCTCTGGTTTGCAGAATCTGAACCTCACCTTGGCAGCTGCACTCCCAGGATCTTCTACTTGACCCCTCTTTGTTGGTAAGAGGGGTAAAACAGCCCTCTTCGATGTAGTGCCTCTAATGAGGCACTGAGGGAAACAAGTTTCTGGGTGATACATATATCAGAGATCTTTCCTATATGGAAAAGAAATGTATTTTATCTTCCATCACTTGCAAAGAGTTTAAATTTTGAGGGCTGCTTCTCTTTGTGGCAGCCTAAGCACAAAGCAGGGCAGAAACCTTTATTCCAGAATAAACCCCAAGCCAAGCCCTTTCAGCTGCAGGAAAGTATGGAAGCCCCATCCATTCTTGGCCTCTTAACAAAGCCTTGTCTCAGGCATCAAGAGGTAAAAATAAATGTCACTCCGTGCTGCCTGACGATTCCACAGGATTCACACTAATCAGAGCACTTCATTAATTATTTAGCTTCAGGGAAATGTGCCAAACGGTTCTGACACTTCAGATATACAAAGTAATTGCCACGTTTACTTCCCAGCTAATGGGGAGGCCAAAATAAATTGTTCTGGGCTGAGTGGGTGCCTGTGGGTGGGCGTGGGAGGGGTGGAGCAGGGGCAGGATCTTCCTGCCCTTGTATGTGGTATAACCCGTACTACAGAACCCACGGAGCTTCACCATGTCTCAAAGGGCTCAGAGTTGTCCCCCCCGTGTGTCAGCGTGGGCTGGGCATGTCACAGCGCTCGGCCACGGCCATCTCCATCCTCCCCTCCGTGCAGTCTGCCTCCGAGCATCACGCCTCCGTTTGCTTCCTGCCCGCTCCAGGGCTCCTCTGGCTCCTCAAGCCAACACGGGGGCTGCCGGTTTGTTTCCTCCGAGCTGCCAGAGCAGGATTAGACCCTGTGCTGGGAGAAGTGCTGAGCTGCATCCTGCGCGGAGGGCTCTGCTCCCCCCTCCCGGCTGCCGAAGCACGTGGTGACAGGCAGCAAGCAGCTCTCCCTGCTCCAAAATAAGTAGGTCTCGACTGCAGGTTTGCGACCTGAGAAAAACAAACAAATGCAGAGCAGGATGGCTATATTTATCTGGAATTTAGAAGCTGTGGTTCACAGGAAACTTTGATCACTTTAAATGTCAGGCGATCTGGGAAAAGAACGAGGGGGAAAAAAAGCACAGTTGAAAATCAGGTGTTTTGGAAAAGGGAAGAGCTGCTGCTTCCAAAATGAAGTAAATCCTTCTTTTCTGGCCGTCATCCTAAGCTGATGTCTCTCAGCTTCAAGCTGGGGGTACGCAGAGGCTGAGGTTTCCAAAGCCTGGACCTGCAGGTGCTGAGCACCAGCAGCACTCAGAGCCCTGCCCAGCATTCAGGAGGAGCTGATCACATGTACTGCACCTGTGACAGAGGAGGTTCATCCAAAACAAAATATGGCAATTGAGTTTTGGGTTTGTTTGGTTGCAAAAAAAAAAAAAAGATTGTGGTTTTCTTGAATTTATCATAATTTAAAATTAATGTCATGCCATTATGTTTTATCTCTGATTCATTTTCAAGGCATTATTTTAAGTACCTGGCATATGAAATGCGAGGACCTCAGATGGGACACAGGGATATCGTGCTTTTGGTCCCTGGATGCATTTATTAAGAATGAAGTAACTGATGCAGTACAAAGAGATATTTGGTGGTACCTGTCTCAGTCAGGGAGTTTCATCAAAGCCCCGTGTACTTCAGTGTTTTCAAGGCGTGAAACACTTTGGGAAAGCAGTTCTGAAATCCCAGCAGGCCTTCTGCAATGCTTGCCCAGACCTATTTTACTGTTCTCTTTGGAATTCCCCCATTTCTGTAAAAGCCAAACCTGTTGCAAGGGAATTCACTATTCATGCAGAAAATGTAGTATGTTATCCTTTCACCTCGTATTGCTCATGTGCAATGCTCTGGGATAACAGTTATTTCTGGATCTCTGCAAATCTACACAGTTACTCTGAAATTCCTGCTAATTTACCATATTAAAAAGCTATTATTGCAGCAGAGTGGTTAAATGTACTGTCAACAAGAAGAACATTTTTCCTTATTCAGTTTTGTCCAGTGGACTTCCATGACACTTATTAATTGATAAAGAGAGCAAAATAACTCTATTTTGCATATATATATATATTCAAATTCACCCTATATCTCCTATTATATGCATGCTCATCTCAGAGTAGAGAGCTACCATTTCTTTTGCAGAAGCATTCAGGAAAATGTGGCTTATGGTGTTTAATGATATCATCAGGGAAATCTGAATTCCTTAGTTTTTCTTCCTTTGGTTTTCTAAACGTGAAATAGTTTTGCTGACCTATCTTTAATCCTTTGGCCTTGAGAATGGGAAATTAAATTGTCTTTTCTCAGATACTTGATGTCAGCACCCAAATGAGGACTTTCTCATTATGTGCAAAGAGGGGGAGCAAGGATATATGATGTTCAAGTACTCAGAAATAGGATCTGTTCTTCAGAGAGAAACCCATTTCCACAATTTCAGTGTGCAAACTCAGTTCTGCATTTTTTTCCTTCTCTTTTTTCCTCATTTTGCATCTGCTTGCATGAGATAACTAGTTTTAGGGATGACTGATCTTAAGTTTCTAATGAGCTGGCTCCAGGGTGTGGATTTTCATTGCATATTCTGCTGATTGGATGCTGGAAGCTTGCTTGACCTTGCTTATGGTATCTTCCATAAGATAAATACGTATTACATATGATCCATCCTTTCCTCTTCCCTCTGCCCCATGTGAGGGGATGTGCCAGGGCAGGGAGAGCCCCTCAGTACTCAAACCACTGCTGTTTTTCTGTATAGCTCTTCTTCCAACCGACGTCCTAAAATGCCCCACAAAACCATTTTCCCTGTTCGTTTCCCCAGCAAACACAATTCTGACCACTTTTCAGCCAGTGCTTCTGGCACATCATTTCCTGATCTAATTCTTCTAAATTACCCTAGAGGCCCATAATAACATTTAAAACTCAAGAGTGCTGCTTCAGTGTCCAAAGCGCTTCTGTAGCCAGTGCTCATACCGACTCTCACCAGAGCCCTGCTCATATTCTTTCTTTGCTTTCTCCCTCCCACAGCCTTGCAGTGACACTCCTGTCTTACACGCCAGTATTTTATGTCCTTCATTTCTCCTTTTGGCTTTTTTCCCCCCTTGGACAGCACCAATGCACTCCTTATCCATCATCCCTTTGTGCCACGCAGCACTGTTGGCATTGCTGCAATAAGCAGCCACACTCTCTGCCTCCTCCCTCGCCTTTGCAAGTGCTGCAGGGCTGCTTTTGCTCAGGACAGAAGCAGCTGCTTCTTAATCTGCCCCTGCCCAACCTGGCCCCCCTCCCTCTGCAACCTCAGCCAAGATTTTTGCGTGTTAACAGTCGGCTTCCCAGCCTGAGTATGATTTGGGCTGTGGCATCTTGGTACCCAGGTGTCTCACATCCATGGAGCGGGCGGTGTGGCTATTGGATCCAGCAGTGTATTAGTGATCTGTTGCTGTTTTCCAGGGAAAGCTGGGGTTGCCATGACAATTGTGTGTCGGCCGAGCCTGTGTGTGCATGGCCACAGCATCTGCACACCTCCTTCACTAATGCATTTATTCTCCCAGCCTCCCTGTTCAGTGGGGTGGGGGATGCAAAGATGCCCATGGTGGGATGTTTGAAGCAGCTCTCTAGCATGGTGAGCAGCTCAGAGCCTGCTGGATTACACTCTTCCCTGAAATAAATTATTTTGGGGGAAGAACAGGGGCTGGAGAAAGGGGCTTGCTCTATGTTAAGTCATTCTGCACCTTCTCCCCCCTGCCAGGTTTGGGCTGGCAGGAGGAGCACCACGTACAAGAGCAGAGGAGCCAACAGAACACTGCAAACCACAGTTCATTTGCAAGCACCCCTGGCTGCTTATGAGAATCTCAACCTGAATTAAGGGCTTGTGGCACTGCTGCAAATGAAACCTCAGTCTCCTGAACCTCTGCCTGCAGGCTGTTGGTTTAGTTTGCAGTCACAGTCACGCAGTTTGTAGTTGTATTTTGCACTTGGACAGAGCATCCCAGCCCCTGAATCGGCACCTGGAGCTTCACAACTTGGGCCTGATCCCAGCAGGGCAGGAGCACGGGGTGGCCCATGTAAGCTGGAAGCAAAGCTTCAGGATTTCTGTGGGAACATCTTTCCTGGGGGTGCACCAGAGCTGCCTGAGCTCAGGACCTGCATGTGTGGAGGAGCAAAGGGCAGGACAGGATCTGTCTAGTGCAGCTCTGTGGCAGAGCTGTGTTGGCTCAGCACTTTGTCTGGATTGCAGCAGGGCTGCCTGCCTGGGGCACGGCTCTCTCTGGGCACCATGTGCCATGTGCTTGTAGTGGCATGGTCCCTGCTCACATTCTTATTTCTCCCTCTCTCAGCAAAGCATCTCAGAGGGGCTGTGCCTGCCCTCCAGAGTGCCAGCAGCAGAAGGAGAGAGTCAGCAAGATGAGCTGCTCTAGAGCCCAGGTGGTTTGTGGCACTGCCATGTGGCAAAGCCCAGGACTCATTTCCCTAGCTCAGGCACTGTCCACCAGTCCTTGCTTTGAGATTCTGCTAAAAATGCATCATTGTCATCTCTTCTGGGCATGGTTGGCCAGAGAGGAGGCTCCTCTGTCCCCCAGGATCTTTACACAGCACTGGGCAGGATTTCACCATTTCCAAGAGCAATGCAATCCCAATTCATCTTTACAGTCTTGATCCCCCCTGGTCCAAGAACGACAGCCTACCAGCCTGCAAGTTGTATTGCAAAAATGAGTCAGGCTCCTTTGTTAGAGCCGCAGATGTTGTGCTGGGTGCTGCAAAAACAAAGCTTAAAAAGCAGACAATGCCCCAAATTTAAACAGACCAAGCAGACCCGGAGACCTAAGGGAGGTGATTCCCAAGGTCACGTAGGAAGCCTGTGGCGGACGCAAGGACTGAACACAGATCTCCTGAGGCTCAACCACACTGTGGTCTCAGGACTGTCTTTTCTTTTGTCTTCCAGTCCATGAGGAAGATCAGTTAATGAAATGGAATTAATAATGCCAGCTGCAGCACCAGCAATGCTGTAGGAGAGAGAAAAATTTCACAGCACAGACTTAAAAGCAGAAGGCTTGAAAATGGGAGTAGGCTGTGAGTGCAATGAGAGCCCTTTGTAATGGGGGAGTGCAGGAGGTCAGCCAGAGTTTTAGGGTCTCTTCGGCTTTACTGATCGAATCTTAAAGGAGGAATGAAAATGTAGCCACTACCTCCCCCAGAGGAGAGAAACACACAATTTTAAGGTTCCCAGCAACTGAAAAAAAAGTAGTCCCACTGGAAAGAATCAAAAGACTTTTCTAGGTCAATGGCAGGAATAGAGTCTTTATTTCTATGAACCTCACAGTTCAAAAATAACATTAAACAACAAAGAGAAGTTATCCCACTGAAGAACCAGGAGTAAATCAAAACTGATTCTTATGTGTAAGTCATGCTGTTACCTGCAGTAATCAGGGAGCTCAAACAGCACCACAGGAGTCCCGGCCATCTCTGGGATGGCCTGTGAAGAGGGTCTGTGCCAGCTCCACTGAGACACATCAGATGTTCAAAACTCAAAACTGCTTAATAACAATAGCGTCAAATCTAAGGACTTGCCCCCACATGGCTCATTTACTAGGATTCAAGGAAGGGCCACCTTGTTGCCAGGAAGGGAAGCAAGTGCAAAGTGTGTCTCACCTGATTCTTTCACACACTTATTTGACTCATGTCACGTGGTTACTGGTGAATACCTTATGATAATCTCAGACTTTGAGCAAAAATGGCTACGAAGAATAGTTCTGCTGAGCAGAAAGTGAAAGAGGCAGCAGAGCAGAAGCTTAGCAACACATCTCAAAATCACACTTCTTGTCCTCATGAACCATCCAAATATTTTGATTGATGATTTAAAAAAACCCTTATAAACCCAGGCATTTCAAGACTTATAAAAGAAATTGCAAGAAGACTGGAACATTGTGTGACAGGCTGGGACATGGGGCTTCTTTTGTTACGAGTATTCAGCTCCAGACTTTAATTGCACCAGTTTAATACCATATTGTCTTTTTTACCAGTTTATTGATTCTTTTTGTGGTCTGAAGACCTGAGAAAAAAGGTAATTCATCACTGCATTACATCTCCTAAGAGAAAATACCAAAGACCTGGGGCAAAAGACAACAAGGACGGAGCTGTCTATGTTCTACCTGCAGTAGATGCAGTGATGGACCTGAAAAAGCCATCGGCTTCTCCCGGCTCATGGCCTTGCCACTTGAGCTGCCTCTGAGTGATTCTGCAGACCACAAAATGTGCAAGAATGAGCACCAGACAGTGAAAAGGATGAAAGCAAAGCCAGGATCTGGCCCATCCCTCTGTTATTGACAGCCTCCGTACAAAAATGTAATTGCTGGCTGCCCTTGGCTTGGAGTACTCAGGCAAAAATTCCCCGTTGCTCTTTAGAGCTTCGAGACATATTAATGCAACTTTTAAAATAGCATCCTCTCTATTTTTGTTGCTAATGCTAAGAACAAATTAGCTTAGAAGAAAAACCCAGTGATCTCCCTTAATGCTATTGTTCTCCTAAAGTGCTAAGTGTCAGGATCTTACAGCACCACGCTGCAGATCTGGCGCTGCCCTCAATGTGTCCCACGGAGCGTTGACGCGGAGTGATGCAGAGCGCTGCTCCGAAAAACATTATCAGTCCAAAGTGCCTTCAAAGTCACTGCTCTTTGAGCAGAACTAGCAGTGGTTTCAGCTCTGCTTTTGGATTTTTAGTCATTAAATAGCCTTTGAAACCCATGCTCATTTCCACCCCCGCCCTCCGGCGGGATTGCTGAGGGACAGCCCTGAAGTTTATTTAGTTTTATGTGTGATCCTTCCTGTGTTAGAACAGTGGGTACTTCTGACCTCGTATGGACTGTTATGCCAATTCAAGTATATTTACCTAAAAAGCCTTAAATGTTGCTAACTCTGATCACTTCAGAGCTCATCAGTGGTGCACAGGCAGGCCGGGTCACTATGGAAGTGGGAGGACCTTCAGAGGGAAACAAGGTAAGGCTGGAGTCCTGATGCAGGACTTCTGGTGCCCCCGTAAAAAGCACAACCCTGGTGGCCCACACACCATGCCAGGGTGCTCCTGTCTTTTGCTGAGCTGCAGTCTGCACCTCATCCAATCATCCCTGTTGTGGCTGCCCCATCCCTGGAAGTGTTCAAGGCCAGGTTGGATGGGGCTTTGAGAAACCTGGTCTAGTGGGTGGCAACCCCCTCCATGGACAAGGGGTTTGGAATAGATGATTTTAAGGTCCCTTCTAGCCCAGACCATTCTGTGATTTTATGATTCTACGATCCCCGCTGAGGTTGGAGGGATGGAAGGAAACAATCCAGCCATCAATACCCTACACATGTGTTAACTTGGCCAGAGGTTTCCAGCAATAGGAGGTTAGGAAGGGCTGAAAACAACCAGGTAACTCTATTTTACTGACTCCTTACCCTACACATCCTACATACACTGGTCATTATCTCTGGCTGAGCTAATTAACATGCAAATACTGATGAGCCAACTTGGCTTGTGGCTGTGCCATCAACACTGCGCTTCATGTGACCTCACTAACACATCTTGAGATCTGCAATAATTTCAGTGACATCCACAGGAGAAGAAAGCTTCAATGGACAGTGCTCTGAAGGGGAGGGAAGCAAATTCCATTTACTGATTTTCATCCTGCTTCTATCCATGATCACAGGAAAGTTCTTCTCCAACACTGCAGTGTCCTGTAGTTGATCTCTGTGCATGTCTCACCCTTCAGATCCAGGCAGTGCCATGCTTATTCGTGCCTTCCAGTCTGCTCAGTAAAGCTTGAATTGGTGGTCCTGGTTTAGTTCTGATGAAAAGAAGCAGTTCTTACCCTCAGACTATTGAAAACCAGCTGCTTAGTCCTAATATTGGCTCACTACTTACTGAATGCATAATTTAAATTCTTATTGTGGAAATAAATTTTTTATCAATAACCATTTCAGTCCTGGATCCACCAGGGCTGATTGGCACTTTTTGTGCACATCTGTGTAGTCACACACACAGTGTTATGTGTGAGACACTGCCTCTGTCCCTCATCTGCCTCAGCTGCTGGGATAAATGAGTGCAAATGCAATGTTCTTGTTACTGTGGTAAAGTGATGGGTTCTGGTTGAATTAAAATAGTTCTGGAAGTAGTGTGGGACAGTCCAGTCGCATGGGCCAGGTCTGAAGTGATGCTTTTCCAAAGGGAAGTAAGAATTTAAGCAGGAAACCTGATGATATGGTTCATTTTAGTAGCCTGGAAGAGGAAATGGAGACATGAAGTCTGGGGCAAGACAAATTCCTACAAACAGTGGAGGCAAGGAGAGATCATCAGTGGGATGTTAAATGTACATGGACCGCTCTTCTGTCCAAAGGGAATTTTTCCTTTATACCTGACTGAGAAATGTGATTTCCAGTGAGACTAAGCAGATATCTTTTGCCTTCTCTCTCCTGTGTTGCTGGTGGTACATATCAAATAGCCATGAATTTCACTTGTACACTATGTTTGGGGTCTCTCTGGCTTTTTTCCAGGTACTCAAGGATTTAAGAGTTTCATGTGAGTGATGGCTCTGTTTTACATACACTGCTAAATACCTTGTATGATGGATTGGTGCTGGGAACCCCATCACAACAGTGTGCAGGGCAAAATGTATCAATAGGGATATTTTCTGCTTTTGCAAAGGGTCTAAACCAATCAGCCATGCTTAGAAGTTATCCCTTGCCAACCTGTTTCTTCCCTTTTTTAACAAAGCAAGGAAGAACACAAAATCCAGATTTGTGACATTGTTTGTCAATGATTTAATCTTACTATACGCAATGATAGTTGAAGCCAGTTCTGCACCAATTAGTTAACTATTTCACTGTTAGGGGAATTCAAGCCTAAGCAAGTGTTTTGGGGGATATCAAAGATGGTTTAGAAACATGAACAAAAGCTGTTGGCCTCTGTAATCCCAGCAGAGTTTCCTACGTAAAGAGAAAGATCACAGTATGGTGAATCTCTCCAATTTTGGCTTTCTTCTAGGAGATGGGTTACCTGAGGGAAGGGTAAGTGACCTACTACTGCCAGTTGGAGGAGATATCTGTTAACTCAGGCATTAAAGACCATTTGTTTTTGGAGCCAAAAGAGCAGAGGTTCAAACTCTATTCCCCGTTCTGATGGGTACCTGACCCACTGTGTTTGCAATGGTGTCTGTTTCTATACAAAAAAAGCTAAATTAAGCATAACCATAACATGACTAAAGTAAAATTATTTCACAAACTGTCATGATCTAAAACATTAAATACATACTCAGAGAGGAGAGGTCCCCAGCTGGGATTGTTCTGCCAATGATGACTGGACCAAGTCAGTTATGATGTATTTCAGGTCACTCTTCAGTGAAGTGGGGTGACTTTTGGGGGAGTTTCTCAGTAATTAATAATGACCCCAAAATCTGAAAATGCAAACAAGTTGGGTGGCAAAGCATTTTTCTTTCCCAGTATTTGCCAAATATGCTCCAGTGCTTAGTTATGATGTCTCTGTACGGCTACTTACAGTAGTTTTTTTGGTGGGGTAACTGAGGCAGAGACCATGGGAGGAGTGTCGGGGAGGAGTGTCAGGGAGGGTGTTAAAATTCAGCTATTAGTGGGCTCACAGAAAGGATACATTTTCACAAATTGTCCTGTATACCTGCACACCTACACCTCAAATCCTGACTTATGCAGCATTTTGAGCAGTGAGTGAAGGCAACACTCATACGCTGAACACCCAAACCTGGGTGCAGCTGGCAGTCCTCAGCATCCTGGTGTAGCAGGGCTTGGCATGAGGGGCCACATAGGTCACCCTGTGCCTACAGGAGGAAAAGGGTGATCCCCAGTGCTGTGGATACTCTGCTGTTTTCTACTGTTTTTAAAAAAATAGCAATATGGGGCTTGCTCTGTTGGGGTCAGATCCTGACCTTGTTTTTTTCCTGCCTGCTCCCCGACCTCACCCAGCTGGGCAGAGATGGGGGGCGGGGAGGCAGGGGGCATCAAATCCTAAAGGGGTTGGGTGAAATTTGGCCCTCACCAAAAAAAGAAAAAAAAAAAAAGAAAGAAAAAAAAGTGAAGAAAACACCAGATTCCATCACTGTCAAGAAATTTCTGGAACACGAATAGTCACAACCGTAGAGACACATAGCAAACACTGCTCACCCTCCGCCGCCCCCCCCTTCCACCCACACCCAATTTGTTTTTATTTCTTTGCCATCAGGTTGCCTTAACCATTTCCATGGCTTAGGGAGGCTAAGCCGCCGAGCGCAAGCTTTTGATTTGAAAAGGGACTGCATCCCCTTTTCAAAGGAGCCTGCTCCCTAGGGCAACCACATCACACTGCTGATTTGCTGCAGTGGAGACCGCAGCGCGTACAATATGCCCTCCCCCTCCGCCTGTGCTGCTTACAGCATCAGTCCGGAGCCGAGCGGGGAGACGGGAGCGATACCCACTAACCCACCCATGCTCGGGAATGCCTGACTGGTAACGCAGTGCCTCCGACGAAAGGACCGGCAGCTCCTCAGCTCTCCGAGATGCAAGCCAGTGCCGATTCCACCAAGATGGACTGTCTTTGGAGCAACTGGAAATGTCAGGGTATTATATCTATTCTAGTGTTGCATGCTAGAAGGACTGCATGGCAGAGGAGGCAAAGGCAGGATCCATCCATTTTTGCATTGTTCACCTGTGGGCCTTTGCATGCTGTTTTCTCTCCCTCCCCGTGAAGCTTTTCTTTTGGGGTAATTTAAGAAAGAAAGATAAAAAGCCCTTAATTCTTTGAATGCGTTTCTCCCATCTCCAGCTGTCTCACCCTGAAAGCATCCAGGATACAGGTCCTCCCTTCCCACCTTACAGCTCATTCCCAAAGCATCCGCCCTTGCCGTTAGCGGCGTCATTTCTCATCCCTGACTCTCTCCGTCGGGATATCGCTGGCATGATTTCCTACCTTTCGGGCTTTAGGAAAGCCGGGTGACGGTGAATTGGTGCCCGCTGGGGCTGGCGAGGGTTGGATGTGGTGGCGTTGGGCGCCTGGGTGCCTCCTGCCCAGGGACACACCCAGAGCCAGGCTTAGCCTAGTGTCGACACAAAGAAAACGCAGCTTTAGCAAGGAGGGCGACAGCTCCAGGGCGCCGCGGGATTGCCCCCTGCTTCCTACTTTGCCCTAGGATAGCTTTAAAAAAAAACCAACCAAACAAACAACAAACCATTAATCCTCTCATTATGCTGCCGAGCACTCCGCTGAGCCGTTCGGGGGTGAAATGTTGCGATGATGTTGCCTCTCGCTGCCGCGTAGGCGAGGGGAACAATAGCATCTCCCTTTTGGGCTGATTTTCAGCGTATTTTCAGCGGGTCGGTGTCTGCGCTGGGTGGGGCTGGCCACCTTCCCGGGTGCCTCGGACAGCTTTTCAGCCATTTTTAGTCGGGCTTCACACTTCCCAGGCAGCATCCAGCCTTTGTTTTGATAAAAGACAGTCTCTGTGACGCTGCTTGGTGGGCAGATTAGAGGGAGAAAAGCTAGCGGCTGATCCTGCGGGGCAGGCTGCTCCGGGCAGGCTTTGTTTGGATGTATTTTTTAATTTTAAGGTGCGTGTTTATGCTGAATAGTCAGTTCATGATGTTGATGCTGACAACAGGGTCCCTGGGAGAGAGATTACTCCATAGCATCATCTCATTAAAGGGTCCAGGGTGCTTGCACACATAGTTTCATAAACGCAGCTCGATGCAACAGAAGCTGGAAAACCTTCCTCAAGTGTTTTTTAGGTAGGGGGAGATCTCCTCAGACAGGCAGCTGTCTCTGGGGAGCTTGATATTTTTGCAGTCTTAATTCAGCATCTAATTGTATTTAAGGACTGAGGGTTTTTTAAGGAAGATGAGTAGCTGGAAAGTAAACAGATGCACCTGTTAAATGCCAGTCTCCAGCAGCTCCAGCTTTCCATGCCGTTATCAAGGGCGAGGGTTTTCCACAGGTCTGCCTGATTCACTAAGCTTACACGGGAGAGCCACAACCAAACTTCAGGGTCTTTTCATCTGAGCTTTGCAGATAAACTTCCTCGTAGGGTGGGGCTTGGGGTTTTTGTTTGGTTTATTTTTCCCAAAAATGCTCAATATTTTGCTGATTTTTATAAAAACATTGATTTGCTGAGTCAGATTGTTGAACCACCTGTATTTAGAGGCAAACTAAGTATTTTCTTTATCTATCAGAAAAAAAATTTTTTTCATAAAATAAAAAAGGGAAATAATGAAGGGCAAGCTGCTAGTGTATGATTAATAATAATAGCGTGGTTTCTCTCCTTCAGCATTTTCCTTTTTGAAACTGTGGTAGGTTTGCTGAAAATTAAATGACAAAATATGTCCCGTGCTGGTTTGAAAAAAAAAAAGCCCCAGGTCTGAAAAAAATCAACGCAGCTAAAATAAATCACTTGCCTCACTTCCACTGAATTTGCATATTTTTTTCTTATTCTTGGGTGGTGCTTTATGATTCAAAAATGGTCCTGCAGAAAACATGAAATAGTCACAGAATATGATTTCTGTCAGCAAAATTCTTTGATCAGTCCAGATAAAATAGAAGAAATTTAAAATTCAGAAGAATGGAGACTCAATTCATTGATTCTTTTAATATCTATTATTCATGTAGTCTCCGTCTCAACCCAGAATATCAGTTTCTTGCAAACCTGGAGTTGTATAATTTTGCCAGCTTCATTGTCAGTTGAATTATGGTTCCTCCCTGAAAACTCTGGAATGTCTGTGAGCATAACAGGTGCAGACAGAAACCTCAGTAAATGCAGAGCGTATTTCTACTGAAATTAAGGAGATACAACACTGAGGTTTACATAAGTTTTAATTACTAAACCGTCAAGCCTACAACTAGCTGTATCATTGGGTTGACCTTATGGCACTTATAACTGGTTGGGGATCTTGAGGAGCTGCAGAGACACTTGGTGAAGCTTTGGCTTTGCCCGACTAGACCAATGTGCTGTTATTTTCCTTGCTGTGAAGCAACTGCTGCTGTTGCATATCTTTAGGAATATTGCAGAGTGTTTTACCTGTCCGTCCTGCAGGTTCAGCAGGATTATAGCAATGGGAGATCACGATCCAGCCCTTGGGTGAGCAGGACTGTAATTTGGCCCCGCTGGGGGTCTGCTTAATTCAAAATATTAACACAGGTAGCTTTGGGGAGTCGCAGCCGACTCCCACGCCCCAGTCATCTCCCTGCACTGGAAGGTGATGCATTTGAAGCAGGCTGGGATGGGGCCATGCATAATGCATGAGCGTGTGTAGAAACGTCTCCGACTGGGCATTGTGGTGGCTTCGGGCCCTCCTGTGACAACCTACAGCCAGTGTCAGCCGTGTGACACACCCAGTGTGCAGCTTCCAGAGGGGCCCTGCTGGGTGAGGTGTGCCTCCAGCTTCTGGTGCAGCACCTCTGTGCCTTCTCCCGGCACTCGGCCCTGCTCGGCAGGACACAGCTTCACACCCTGCTAGAGAGGTTTCTCTGGGTTAGGAAGGACATAGAATCATAGAATATCCTGAGTTGGAAAGGACCCACTAGGATCAACTTCTGGCCCTTCACAGGACAGTCTGACAATCCTACCATGTGCCTCAGAGTACTGTCCAAAAGTTTCTTGAACTCTGTCAGGCTTGGTGCTGTGACCAGTTCCCTGAGGAGCCTCTTCCAGTGCCCAGCCACCTTTGAGTGAAGAACTTTTTCCTAATATCCAAACTAAAACCTCCCCTGACCAAGCTTCATGCCATTCCCTCAGGTCCTATCACTGATCACCAGAGAGAAGAGATCAGAGCCCAAGTTTGCCCCAAATTGGTGGAGGGAGCTATTTGATGTCAGTTCACTGGTCCCCATGAATATTCCCTTTTCCACTCTCTTCTTCTACGTGCCAGCTCTTGTGTGGTAGTAACTGACATGCCCCTTCCTCCACTTTCAACCTCCTTCAAGACTTAGTAAAAAAGAAGCATGGAAAGATCCAGAGAAACAGGCCTGTGAACAGTTCATAGAAATGATCCTGTTATCCACATTATAATTATAACTTAATGTGGAAAAGGACTGCAGACTTCATCAAATCCATCTGGCTGACATAACTGCTGGGACTGGAGTTATTGATTAGCATTTTCTTGACAGCTGTTTTCGGAGAACCAGCTTTCTTGCTTGATTGATATATCATTGGTTTCAAAAGGGTGATGAGAAGCTGCACCAGCTATTCCTGGTGATGTTCCCTGCTTTAAGGCTGAAAGAGGAGTTCGGTGGCAATAATATGGATGCACGCAGTTAATCTGTAATCTTATTGACAGTTGTGAAGCCTGTTTAATTACAGCTTTATAATGAAAACTTAACTTTAGCCAGTTGGTACCTTCAGTGCTTTCCTGAAAATAGTGTGGGCTGATCTCTCAGCTGGGATGCACGCAATAAAAATACGTCCCAGTGTTTGGTTCTTGGTAGGGCTAAAATCTTGTAACCAAGTCATCGTGTGGTGTAACCAAATTAACTAATAGTTTCACAAAACTACACTAACTCAGGAGGAATTTGTGTCCTAATTTCACAGAAGATTTCCTGTGAAATTTGTCAAGATTTTTTTCCACTTTTGGATTTACTTTCATTTTAATTAGTGTCGGTTCTTCTTCCAGCATATTCCTGTTGATGGCAATGCAACTGTAAGATCAAGAGCTTAAGGTTAGAGGATAAATTCTCTTAGATATGCTTCAAACTGTTTGTCTGCCAACCATCCCAAAGAACACCTTGACCTAGGAGGTCAAAAAATCCGTGAGACAGTGTGCTCTGCATACCTGCTGTGCATCATAGAATCATAGAATGGTTTGGATTGGAAGGGACTTTAAATACTGTATAGTTCCAACCACCCTGCCATGGCCAGGGACACCTTCCCCTGGTCCAGGTTGCTCAGAGCCATGTCTTTTACGAACAGATGGACAATATTCTTTTATTGCTACAACAAGGTGAAAATTCTGCAAAAATAAGATTATTTAAAGGTATTCCCCTCAGAGTAATTTAAATTCCAGCAAGAGGCTGATGGGGCAATAGCTGAAGGCAATACTGGAGGGCTGCTTTTGTTTTCATTAGGACTCTGGGACATGAGTTCCAGTGAGGTTTTTTGGTATCAGAAAGGATACTCTCCACATCCCACTTAATTATCACAAATAATATAGGCTTGAACCTTGATTCATTTTGAAAATCTGCAGATTCTCAAATGTTTGGATAGAATTAGAGAGGGTCCAGGTCTGTTATTTTAGTCCAGGGGCATCTTGGGAAAATCTTAGCATTACCACAGCATTATGTGCATTCAGGGACTCTGCTTGGTCTCTGCTCACTTAAGGTGAGAGCAGTATCATCCTCCACAAAAACTGTCTAAGACAGGTAATGATACGGTTTGATGAGCAGCAGGTGTGTGTTTTTCTGGCCTCTGTTTAATCCAGGTCTTCAAGCATCTCTCATGTGAAAATGAAAATAACAACAGCATAATCATTAATAACAGCAAAAATAACATTACTAAATACTAATTAATATAAATAATAAATAATGCTGCAATGGGCTTGTGTGAAGCGTGGTTGTAGGGCTGATATTTTTATTGCCAATCCTCCTCTGTCTACCCAAGCCCACTCTGGTGCCTCATGTAAGAAAATCAGTCAATACTTTTTTGCTCACATTCTGATCTCGCAGATGGAGTAGGCTATAATGTGGAAGGAATACTGTTTCAAGACTTTCCATTTCCCTGGTCCTGTTCACGCTCCAGGTATCTTCTTGGTCTGAACTTTCAAGTTAAGTCTTGGGACAGGTAAAGATGTAAAGCTGACCTGAGAACAGGAAGTTAATGGGCAGAGCATGTACGAGAGGTAGACGTAGGGAGAGATTCCTCAAGGCTGGAGATAAAGGATAAGGAGATATGCCTCATGAAACGGCACATATATTCATTCTTGGCTCTGCTGTTCATCACAGCAGTCTCCTGAAGGCACCAAACTGTTCATTCAACTGTGTATCCATCTGTATTACATTAGAATCAGATCTGTTGTGGTGAGAGGAGCAATGTCCGCATTGGATCCTTCACTGGAGAGAAGAGGGAAGGCCTGGTCCTGCAGCCCGTGGTTAAAGCTGCAAACTGGACTTGCTTTGAGCGTGAGCAATATTTATTTCTACTCAGAAACCTACAGAATTGTTGCATTTGTTGTCAAATATTTTTGTGACAGTGCTGTAAACAAGATCGTTCTTAAATTATGTTTCCTGATCTTTTCACTCCCAGTAGGTCTGAGAAATGCTTTATGAAGTTATGATATTACACTGTGTACAGAATTAAGGGCTGTGTGTAGACAGGTTTTCCTCACTTCTCTTTAAAACTAGCATTAGATCAGGAGTGAAGCTGTACAATGTATTGATCACATCCAAGGGTGCTATTAGTATGCTGAAGAGCATACAACCTTTTAGGCAGTCATCAAGACCTGTGAGCTTCATTTTAGGGCTGGATACCAGGGGTTTGCCACACTTCTTGTACTGACTTCCATGTAAATGTTGCTTGATGCGTGCTCATTTTTCACACAGTTGTTGCAGTAGAGGAAAAACTTGCAGAACCAGGAGAGAGCAGACATTTTCAGAGAAAGGGAGGGAGAAGCTGTGAAAGAAGTGAATTGTCCGGCCTGTGCTCAGTTGATCTTCATTAATTTTTATCTTAAAATCTTTCATCTTTCTTTGAGATGTGGAATGGAGAGATCCCCATTTCTCTTACAAAAGTGTATTTTGAAAACATGTGGGAGTCTGAAGGTGTGAGGACATTTTAGCTACAGGTTGGTTGAATCCTCTATTTTCCCTGTGGGATCTTCCCTCAGGACCTTGGGCCTGCAGCTGCCCCACACCTTGATGCTTCTGGGGACCACGTAAGCCACCAGATCCTGGGGAGAATGGACTCAGAGCATCATTGATTAGTTCACCTCAGCTGTCTCAAATTGTTCACCCCTTGCTCCAGCACTGCCCTTTCCAGCCCCCAAGTCTGTCTTTTGGCTTTTTTGATGCCAAATATTGAGGAGCAGAAACATTTTTCTGCTGAAAGCCATGATGAAAGCTGTGAGAGCTTTCAGGCACTGTAGTTAGGAGCCATTCCTTGCTGGCACAAGCACTGTCTGCTGCTGCTGTTTCTTATATTTGTGGGGTTAATTTTAGCTTGCCTCACAAACATGGGTATTTACCAGCAGCTCATATTAACAGTGGTTGCTTGTATTATAGAGTTCACCTTTTTGCATCGCTGATCTGGGGTTTGACCCCAAATGGAGGGTCACATTAATTTAGTTAGGAGAGATTATACCATAATGTATGGCTGAGACACTGATTTGGCACCCTTGAAAACTTTTTCAACTAGAAGAACTACGTGAGTAACACTTTACAAGTTTTGCTGTGAGTTAGAAACACAAGCAGGTGATAGTTGCAGATAAGTAGCTCATCAGATGCACTTCTCCAGAAAAATTCTTCAAAGGCCATGGCAGTGACTTGCAGCCCTGTCCTACAGATGGCTGACAAGTCCTCTGTAATAAACACAACTAGTTTTGAGTCTGAGACAGCTCTGGCAAAACCCAGAGTCCTTTTGTACCTCCGCAAAAGAGTCAGAGCTCTGGTTAGTTGTACTGGAAAGAGTGCAGAGTGACCGACGCTGCTTCCCTCCTTCCAAGAGGCCAAAGGGAGATCATGGAAAGCTACAGCTGAACAGCTTCTGCATGTTAATGGGCATGGCCAGGATTTTACAGTGGTGATTTCCAAAACAGCAGGAACCCAACCCTCAGTGAAGCCAAAGCTGGTTTCAATGCCCAAACCCTTTTTACAAATCCGAGCTGCAAACTTTGGGTGGTTTGAAGTTGGCGTTTTGGCTCTCGGAAGTGGATCTTGCTGAGCCAAACAGACTCAGCCCCTGTCCAATTGCATGCAAATCACACATCAACAGCCTCACGTGGCACCAGCCTCCTGCTTCATGCATATTCAGTGTGCATTGCTCAGAATTGTGCCATTGTGGTGGGGTCTGGGCAGCGCCGTGCACACACTCACACACCACCAGCAACACGCCCAGTGGTTGCAGGACCTTGCACCATGCTAGGACCTTGCATTCTTTCCCTACAGATTGACCAAAGCACTTAATTATTATGTCATTAACCCACGCTGTGAGGGATCCCCAGTCCTTTAATTTATCTGGGGAATGCTGTACCCACCTTAGAGCTGGGCTCAAAGCCTGTCTCAGGCTGGGGCCAGTGTGTACTGGTGAATGTCTCTGCAGAGGAGTGTGTGTGTGTGAAAGCTGCAGCTCCATCTAAGCTCCTAGCCCTGTCATCCTCATACCCACTGTGTCCCCATGTGCTAGGGAGGCTGGTCTGAGCCTGGGTGGTTGTGTCTTCAGGGTGCCAAGGAAGGGGTGCAGGCAGGAACACACAGCTGCAACCATATTTGGTGACCTGTTGAAGAGCAGTAAACTCCTAGAGTCAACAAATGTTTGAAGGAGTTGTTTGGTATCTTAATCAGTTTTATGTGAATATAGGATGAGGTAAAACTCAAAGGTGATGTATTAATGTGGTGGACAACCTCATCTTTCATTTTCATTCCCAAATCGGGGTTCACTTTCTGGTGAAGGAGCACTCCTTTGACGCTTAATCTCTATTTACAACACCAGTCACTGATGTGACAGGTACTTTGGCTCTGGTGTAAATGGTTACAGGGGGAAAATGGCAGTAAGAGTAAGCCAGGCAAAGGATCCCAGCTACTGCATTCTGCACCTAGTGCACCTCTGCCTGCTTATAAGGGAGATTTGTTTACATAAGGAAATATAGGACAAAAATGTGTTTGACTACTGAGTCAGCAAGGAAGCATTTTTTTACCAAGAGGGTGGTCAAACCCAGGAACAGTCTTCCTAGAGAGATAGTCAGTGCCCTAAGTCTGTCAGTATTTCAGAGGCGTTTGGAAAAAGCCCTCAACAGTGTACTTTAGCTTTTGGTCAGCCCTGGAGTGGTCAGGCAGTTGGACTAGATGATCTTTGTAAGTCCCTTCCAGCTGAAATAGTCTACTCTATTGTATTTTAGTCTAGTCTAGTCTGTTCTATTTGATTCCATTCCATTCCAATAATGTAAAAGGCCTTTAGAGTGACTGAAGCTGCAGCTGAAGGAGAAAACATGGCTCTGACACAGCGCAGGTGTTTTTAGTAGCATCTGAATTCCCACGGAACTGATATGGCTCAAATCCCTGAGGCCTGTCAGCAAAAAAAAAAAAAAGTGTTTCCTTCAGGGAAGCTCACTGACAGTGCCTGGATTCCACAAGTTTCCATGGATTTCTAGCTCTGTACTCTTCTTCTCCCCCTTCCCTGCCCAAGGAACTGTGAGGATCACCTCCCTCCTGCATTACGTTTTGCCAAGTGGTTTGGCTCACTCCCTTCTCCTTAAGGAAGAGGAAGAGGATGAGGAATGGCTGCAGGAGCAGCAAATCCCGCCCAAACAGCTGGACATGGCAGCATTGCTGCAGCTCCTCATCCCTTCAAGGGACATGAGGAGAAGGCAGATGTGCTTCCTGCCCTTGAAGATCCTGACGGACCTGTCAGGCTGTGGGTAGGGGGAATGTGTTCCCAGGCTGGACCTGGGCTCTGGGACAGCCACGTGAAAATCAGTCAACTCATGTCTCCCTTCTCTATGCTGAGATTTTCCACCTAGCAGTTGGCACACATTCTTTCCATGCACTAGGGAATATTTGCCTCAGGTCTAAAAGGCGCAGGATCCCTCTCTCCCAGATCTCATTTGGCTGGTGAAGGATGCCAGCTGCCCTTTCATCTGCT